>NW_021604712.1:10127088-10150328 GCF_004785775.1 Grammomys surdaster | reverse complement strand
CTCTCTTCTCTCTCTCTTCTCTCTCTCTCTCTCTCTCTCTCTCTCTCTCTCTCTCTCTCTCTCTCACACACACACACACACACACACGTTTCACTACCCCATAAAGGAGGACAATTTACCTGGTCTATGATCAGATAGATTTTCTATAGGACATCCATGCACCATCTAATTTGCTATGGGCTGCGTCATATGCCTGAATTACTAAACCCCCTTGTCTTGTGGGTGTACCCTTATCTAGAAATAAGATTTTTGCAGAAGCAATCAAGTTGAGTATGCTGGTGAGCTTTTGTCAACTTGACACAAACTAGAGTCACATGGGGAGAGAGAATCTCAGGTGAGGAGTTTCCTTCATCAGACTGGACTATAGGCAAGCCCTGTTAGCCACGGTCTCCTAACTCCCTGGAAGCTTCATCCCCATGTCCTTCTCTACCTCATTCTAGCTGCCCCACTCCTGTAGAATCTTCTCTTCATCAGAAGCAATTCAGATTCCAAAATGCAGAATCCACAAAAGCCATCCCTGTCTCAAACTGCAGTCTGCCCACCACACAGCGTCTACACTTCACTGTCATTTCCACTCTGGATGAGAATGTTCATACTTCCTCTTTCCCACCTCAGTTCCACCAGAGCATGTTCATCACCTTTGGCCAGGTCACTCTAATCTTGATGTTGATAAAGGACAGCTGCAAAACCACCATCAAGTGGTTACTGTGAAGAGTGGGTAAGTGTAATTCAGTTATGATGCAGGTATAGCATCCTTTCCATGGGTTACATGAGTCTATGTGCACATGATCAGATTGCATAGGAACACACATGCGTGCGTGCACACACACACACACACACACACACACACACAAAATGTGTATATAATTACTGAAGTTTGAGCAAGGTTTGTAGATCATATTTCTGTTATTTTTAGGCTTGAGATTATACCATAGTTACAAGATGCCACACTGGAGAAACTGGGTGAAGAGTGCATGGGCTTTCCTAAGTGCTCTCTCTCTCTCTCTCTCCCTCTCCCTCTCCCTCTCCCTCTCCCTCTCCCTCTCCCTCTCCCTCTCCCTCTCCCTCTCCCTCTCCCTCTCTCTCTCTCTCTCTCTCTCTCTCTCTCTCTCTCCCTCCATTTTTCTAGTGATTCTATAATCATTTCCAAAAAGCTAAGTTATTCAAGTATTCAAGTTTCATTCCCTGACTGTGTCCAGTGTTGACTCTGCAGCCCACAGCCTACTGTATCTCTCGTCTTCATGTTGATGGGCGGGAATGATGAAACCAGTCATGGCTCCCATCTCTCTTGGAGTAAAACAGATCCTGAGACCCTAGGCTCCACAATAGGCTTTGGCAACCTGTCTATCTTGCCACCACTCACTCTTCACCAATCACACTAGAGTGCCTTCCTTCCAGGACAGTTTCCAACTTGCTCACCCCTGAGAAGCCTCTGACAGATTCTGACATGGTAGAGTCCCTGACCATGCTCTCCTGGCTTCTTGAATTTTTTTCTCCTGAGGAATAATAAAAAAAAAAAATCTCATCTTCCTTATTACATGACAGACTCAAAGTTGTCTTTAATCATGTTTAGATCCTAAGCATCTTGTGTTGGGACTAGAACCTAGGAAGCATTCGGTATGATTTCTTTTTTTTTTTTTTTTTTTATGAATGAGTGAATGACTGGAAGGACTTTAAGAAGGGCAACAGTTGGGGCTTGCTGTTTTAAAAATAGACTTGTTTTAGAACTCATTACAGAATAAATATAAGAATAGAGCAGTGCTCCTGTTTCCTCCTTATGAACATCTTACTTCCATGTGATAGACTTGTCACAATTACTGAACAGATATTGACATATTATGATGGAGTTCATACTTTATTCATTCAAGTTTTCTCCCAAGGGCTAGCTCATAGATATGTTGTATCTACTTGTCATGTCTCCTTTGACTTTTGACAAGTGTGACAATTTATCAGGCATTCTGTATTTTTTAAGGTCTTTATATTTTAAAAATTTAGAACTAGTTGTTTTCTATACTTTCCATTGGAAATCTGGGCGTGTGTTCCTCAGAATTAAACTAATGTCTTTTGAGGAGGAA
Organism: Grammomys surdaster; assembly: GCF_004785775.1. Classification (NCBI taxonomy): domain Eukaryota; kingdom Metazoa; phylum Chordata; class Mammalia; order Rodentia; family Muridae; genus Grammomys; species Grammomys surdaster. The sequence goes on along the minus strand of NW_021604712.1, from coordinate 10,148,253 downwards.
AAGTTTTATACTTACATTGCTAAGAAGTCTTATCGCTAAGATTAGATTTAATATTTTCTTTTTTTTTTTCAAATGTTACTTTTAATGATGGTTCTTAAATGCTTTAATCTCCCTTGTAGCCCATGACTCACTAGAGGTAGTGGAAAAGAAAAAAAAAAAAATACAGGGGATTGGGGAGGGAAGTGAACCTGTTTTCAAACTTGTTTCTTTGGAGCAAGTTCTGTCATGGTTGTCTGGAATTCCGCAGGTCAGTTCACAGGTTGGCAGCAGCAGCTCCATCCACTTGCAAACCCTTCATGGGTACACCAGCAGTCCAGTTTGGCAGTCAGGATAGCAAACACAAATCAGCAGAGGTGTCCCTACCTAGCGGAGACAGCCAGGCCTTAGCCTTCACTGGAGTCAGCAGAAGGGACACCAGGAGAAGTTCTTGGCTGTGCCTCTCTCAGGGAAGTGAAGATCAATGAAGAAGCAAGACCCACAAGCATTGCACAGCTATCGCTATAAGCAAGCCTAGCTCGGCCTCCTCCACTGTCCGTCGAGTCCCATTTATATCCCTTCAAATATGTGCTCTCCATCAGTCTTGCCTTAGCATGTGCATCTGTCTCAGCTGACGTCACTCTACCAATCAGTCCGAGCCCATGGAGACACACCACCAGAAGTTTTTTGGTGCATTTCTCTGTATGGAGTCCTGACAAATGCAGCTCAACTACAAAATGTAAGGCAGATGGATACCTGCATGGTGTTAGCAAAGAATCCTTCACCATGTGTCCTTCACGTGCTTGCTGTAGCAGAACATCCTTTCTCGTGTGTCTGATTTAGTGAAACGTTCCTTCACAAGTCTACCTTAGTCTTTCACTTACGCACACTTCAGGAAAACACTCCTTCATGTGTTTGCTCCAGCAAAACACCGTCCAACACAGCTGACTCTCCACAGAACCCTTAAGTTTCCAAGTCAGCCTTCCTCTATTGATTGTCACTTAGTATGTGATGCAGCATCCGTCGTTGAAGCTGGAGTGGCTGCCGAGTCGCTTGGGACCCATGCATCTGTCTTTTATGTGGGTGATTACAACAGCGACTCAGGACCTCATGCTTGCATGTCAGACACCACTGAACAAAGCAGAAATGCATTCATTCTAACCTCAGAAGTCCCCATAGTCTGCAACAGTCGCAACCCTCTTTAAAAGTCTTTTCTGAAATTCGTAGCATCCCTTAACTGTAACCCCTATAAAATCAAACTCAAAATGCAGATCATGTATTTCTATCATATAATAGCACAGGGCATAAGTCCCTGTTCTAAGGGAGGAAAGAACACAGTAAGGAAATACTGGACCAAAGCACCAACAAAAAAAGCTGGGCAAACTTCACATGTCTGATGTCAACTTCCCCACGCCCCCAACACCACACTCCAAATGGGGCCAGGATCCTCTTCAGATCTTCAACTCCTTTCAGCTTTGTTTACTGCAACACATTTCTTTCTCTTGGGCTGGTTCCTCTCCCAGTTAGCAGCTCTCCTTGGCAGGTATCCATGACTCTGGCATCTTCTCCAAAGCAATCCAGGCTTCACCTTCACAGCTTCCCACAATGGCCTCTCTAGAAGCCCCTCCCCCTTAGCCCCGTACCAAGAGACACCCCTGACACGTGCCTAGCCTCAGTGGCTTTCCTTAGTCACAGGGGGAGATTCCATAACCCCTTCTCATATCCTTGACTCTAAAGCCAGAACCACATGGCTGAAGCTGCCAAGTTCTGAGGCTTGATGGGACTGGAACATGGCCTCTTCGTTCAAATACATTTTCACCAGCTTTCTGTTTCCAATGGTTTTCTTCACTGCTTAAGCCTGGCTGTCCTGGACTTTCTAGATTTAGTATTTTCAAACAAAACTATTTGTGTGTGTGTGTGTTGATTTTGAAGATTCCATACCCCTCCATCTATTCATCCATTCTAAATTGACCTAAAATCTTGACCCGATCTGGTAGTACATCCTGAACTGATCTACACCCAGAAAAGTTCATCCTTTTGTAACGTGCTAATAACACATGTGTTATTTTACTTAAGTGTCTAATTAGCCATAGTCGTTAAATCATATCAATGAAGTTAACCGGCAGCATGCTCTGCCTCAAAGACAGGCAGAAAGCGTAGGTAAGGATAACTGAAGGCAGTATTGATCACCCACTTGATTAGACTAATAAGAAAGATGGTTTCAACTCATTCCCAGTAATGAAGCCCTAGAGAGGCATGCCGTGAAGTCCTGCTTTCCACATACCCATAATCACGCTGGGCCACACTCGTCACAGGCTAAGAGCTGAGGTTCTCTTTTGCTCTCAGGGTTGATGAGCCAACAGCGGTTCATGCAGTAGAGAACAAATGATCATATGAGGCATTAAATGGCTGGATCCTAACCTCTGCTCTTCCTGGGTAAGCTACTTCAGCTTGCCAAGCCTGTACCTTCATATCTGTTGCAACCTCGGCTTTATCAAGACCAGATAAAGGCTGTGTATAAAACAGCACCAGCATCTGGCAGAGCAGTTGCCACTGGCAGCCTGAACCAGCACAGGACTGTGCTATGTTTTCTGTGCCCAGTGACTCATTTTTTTTTCAAAAGTTTCAGTCAACCTTTTCAAGTTAGGAAGTTTCCTAGAAAGCCAAGGAGTCTAGTTTTAAAAATAAAAGAATTAATGAGTTGTATACTCCTGGGTCTGCGTGTCCAAGACCCACATAGCTACCCAGCCCATCAGACTCAGTAGCTCTCCAGGATATCATAAATCTGAACCTTCCCAGTTGTCTCTGTTTTGTTATAAAATCATAACTGAACTATGTTAAAGGGGACTTGGTTAGAGAGGACTTCTTAAAGCCTGAGCAGCAGCTACATGTTACTCTGAGTAGGGCTGAGGGGACCAACCCTCTAGTGCAGTGTGTTCCTCAACCTGGGGGTTGAGATATCCCTGGGGTTGAACAACCCTTTCACAGGGGTTGCCTATCAGATATCTTTCTGGAAACTGTCTTATGAGAGGATCTTTTTGCTGAAGCAGACATGTGGGAGGATGTTTTGGTGAGAACAGACACAATGGTTTTTTGGAAGCTACCTGGAAAAGGGGCATGTGATGCCATGCTAGAGCGGATGCTTGAGAGAACACATGATGTTTGGAAAGGATATAAATACAACCAACAGACAGTGGATGACACTATGTGGTATTGGTTCACCTTGCCACTCTTTGCTGGTCATCGCAGGGCTTGACTGACACTAGTCTTTGCTGACAATGCTGGGTGGCATTGGTTCTCCTTGTCATTCTTTGCTGATCATCGTTTGTTGTGACTTTATAGAGAGAGATGCATCAAAGAACTTCTGATGGTGTTCCAGTGGCTTCTTGCTATTTCTACAGACTCGAAATTGAAAGAGCCTTGAGGTGTTTTGGGTTTGTTCTTGTTTTTTTTTTGTTTGTTTTTGTATCAAACTGCCATTGCTGATTTGCAAATGATATCTGTGAGTTAATTGAGTCACTGTTGCTGATTCCTGTGAACTAAACTGCTAATTTCCTGACAATGTAGATTGAATTAGCCCCCAAAAATATTTCTAAACAGGTCCACATCCTCCTTTCCATATTAACCTTTCCTTTCCACTATCTCTGGTCGGTGGTGGGCTAGAAGAGAGAAGAGAGAGAACACATTAAAGCACACTAATTAAAGTAGGTTAAAAAAAAATAAGTCCACAGTAGCAAAATTACTTATGAAGTAGCAATGAAAATAATTTTACGGTTAGGGGTCACCACATCACGAGGAACTGTATTAAAGGGTCCCAGCATTAACAAGGTTGAGGGCCACTGCTTCAGAGTAAGAGAAGACATCTGTACATAATTCTGTTGGCTAAACACCTAATTCGTCCTCAGTCATCTATGGCCTTTGTGACCTGAACATGCTCAGTTAGAAAGCTGCTTTGTAGTCCTGCACTCTGACATCAAGAAATTTGTCAATGAAGTGTCTTAAGGGTGAAAATGTCAAAATCAGTGTCTCCTCTGACATTGAAGAGTTGCTGTGAGCTCTGTTGCTTTGTTCTGTCACTTTGCTGCTCTCTTCCATTGCTGCCCTTCTTTCACTGTTCTGTTCAAATTGGAAATCCCAAATCTTGTATCACCATCATCATCACCATCATCATCACCACCACCACCTTCATCTTCTCTCAGTCTACACAGTTGATTTCTCCCTGCTATGAGTTCACAAGGAAATTCATATTTATAACAATTATTTTGTGTCAGAAACAGTGGCACAAACTTTTAATACCAGTACTTGGGAGGCTGTGGAAAGAAAGTTCAAAGCATTACCTGGGCCACATCGCCAGTCTCTATTTTTAAAAGTTATTTAATCAATTAGCCATTAACCTTGGTTTCTTTGATGCCTGTTGTATTATGTCTTATTGTATAGCCTATAGCTTAACTCTTCACATGAAGATGAGCACCTGATTCAGCTAGAAGAGAAGTAAGAACAAGTTCACATGTAGACAACGAGTTAAATTATAGACTGTAATAGTAGCTCAGAACTCTAATAATGGCCATGAAATCTGAAACCACACAAAGAAATATTATTAATCAATAGGAAAAGCAATACTTTTCAATGACATTGAAAAATGCTTGTCAGAACGTTAAAAATCTCTCTTACCAGCACTTTAGAAAATGTATAGAGGAATTGGGTTAGGAGTGTGGCCCGATGACAGAGTGCTTGCCCAGCATGTCTGAGGCTCCGGGAGGGATCTGAGCACCACAAAAATGAACAAATCAGCAAGACAAATAGAATATGAATATTTGTTTCAACACATTATAAATGTAAACAATGGAATTTGAAACCTGAAGTTCTTCATTTCTTTGTTAGAAATTTGACAAGACAAGACTGGATGAGCACAGCCTACCTACTCACTTAAAAGGGTGACAAGGCAGAGCAGGTGACCTTTGTGTCTAAGGGCCTCAGTGAGCTGGCACACTCTCCTAAGTGGGTATCCTATCTGTTCTCCCCTGTGATTTGAGTGTCACTGGAGTGGATGGACAGACTCTTTTCCTGTGAATAGCCCTTTTGCTTGCCTTTGGAATTTTCTGACCTTCCTTTCTCTGGAACACGCCCACCCTTGTCACATCTTCCCTCTGCTTTTATGTCAGCTGGGCATCAGCAAATTCCTTCTGTATTCACCCCTAGGGCTCTCCAGAGGTGGCATGATTATTGAAGTGTCAGAGGAATCCCAGGGGTCCAAGTGGAACAGCTATTTCTCTTAAGCTTGTCATTTCTGCAAGCTTATCACCTAACTAGCATAGGCTCCAAAGGACACTTACAAGGCCAACACAAGTAAGAAGCAGCCTCCTCCCCAATGGGACAATGACATCAGTTGTTCAACCCACCCAAACTATACAGTTCAAATCTGCCAACACCCAATATTACATGCATGTTCCCAAAACCAGTGGGCACATGATAAACTCCTCCCCACGGTTTGATCTGGATCCCTCTCAGAGTCTACCCACTTTGGCTGGCTGAGGTGGTTTGAATGAAGAATACCCCTCCACTGGCTTAAGTATTTGAACTCTTGTTTCCCAGTTTGGAGTTTTTGTTCAGGAGGCGTGACCTTGATGAAGGAAGTATGTCCCCTGGAGCAGGCTTTGGCAGTAGTTAACCTTGACCCTCTACCAGTTTACGATCTCTGCTTTGTGTCTGCGGTTGAGGGCATGATCTTTCTGCTTCTGGTTCACCGCACTTGCCCCTTGCTGCCCAGTGTGATGGGCTTCTGCCTCTGGAACCATGAGCCAAAATTAAACTCTCTCTTCCTTAAGTTGCCTTTACTCATGACGGTTTATCACAGCAACAGAAAAGCCACTAACACAGTACCCTAACACCGTCAGGGAAACCGACTGAATTTCTTCTCCTCAAGGAACCTGGGAACTTGTATGAGGACATGGCCTAAGTTCCTGACCTATATGATGGTAAGCAGTTCAAATTCCACCTGTCTTCCTTACTTTTTAAGATACGTGCTTTGATCTTCCTTTTGGTTGCTCATTCTTCTAACATGTTATGAAGATTCACTCCTTCCTGAGAATAACAAGGGGTCAGAACCGCCCAACACCCACAGTGAATGAACAGCATACTCTGTGTGTGGAGACCGCTCTGCAAAAACTGTCGGAGGGAATGGTGTAGTCGGCCACTGACTGTGATCTCAGTCCGTGGACCCTGCACTTCCAGAGTTTGTACTCTGCAGTTTGTATTCTCAGTCACGGCAACTGAAACCAGAGCCAAGGTTTTAGGAAACTGGAGCTCCTTAACTAAACCATAATAACTAAATTTCATGCATATCAGAACCATGAAAAGCGAAGACTGCCAGTGTTTGCGTTTTGCCTTCACAGATCCAGTACGAGCCCGAAGCCAGCAAGACCCTTGACCTGACATGTAATCTGCACACGCCTCCCACCCTGACCTCCAAACACCTACCATAAACAAAAACAACCAAACCAAACAAAAACCCCACTCCATAAGATTCCTGCTACTTCTTTCATCAGAAAAAGGGCTGTGCAGATGTAACGTAGCATCAGAAGCCAGGAGACCTCGCACACGATCTGGCATGGATTGTGTATCGCTTTCAGGCGCTCCATCTTAAAAATGACAGACTACGAACCAAGTCGTTATGTATTACCTATAGATAGGATCAGAACCCTAGCAATTATAGTCTCTTAGTCCCTTCAAAATGGAGAAGTAAAGCCCCGACTGGTGGAATTAAGCAGTGAATTCCAATAAAATCACTCTGTGCAACAGGTCTCACGTGGGAGGTTTATTAGGAGCGGTAAGGGGGCACAGAGGCTGCCTCTGGGTGGAGGAAGGGAAGAAGGGGTCGGGGGAGAAAAAACATGGCTTTTTATCGGATGTGGTGCATGCGTAGGAGGACATGCGACGGCAGCGGCAATGGGAATGTGTGACTTCTGTGCAGCTAATGAGTGACACGCCTTTTTGTTGCCAGGTCCTTCAGGGCTGGCCGTGGAGCTGCCCGATTGCTAACACTGTCCCCTAGTTGCTTCTGTCAGAAGTGTGAACAATACAGCCCAGAGGTTAGCCCTGCCTACCCTAGAAGAATCCTGCTTATACTCAGTGAGCCTGCTCTACCAAAAAACGCACCATCTGTCCAGTTTCCGTTCTCCCCTGAGGCTGGTCCACTCGCTTAAGTCTCCATGTACTTAATGCTTGCAGTATGTCATGCTGCTCCCCCGAGTACTGATAGAAGAAGAGATCTGCTCGAAATGCAGTCCCAAGCCTCAACATTCATGAGGCCCAGAGCCCCAAACCTTGTAGATCTCCAAAGTAGCGCCTCCAAGTGGCACTGGACGCCTGTACATTTCCCCTAAGGCTAAAATGACACCTGGAACTTTCTGGGGACTTTTAGATCTGAAACTAGTCCATAAATGTTGGAATGAAGTCTTTTATGATTTATAAAGCTAATTAAAGCCCAACTGTAGCACCCCTGAGTGATATTAATTATGAGTTCTTACAGCGGCTGAAATGAAGCTATTGAAATGATGCCGCCTTCGCATTTTCCCACAAAGCATGTGGATGCAGTAGGTTTCGTCATTTGATGAAAGGCTGAGCTATGTAAAATTACGGCAGACACAAGTGACAGCTCATGCCAGTGAGGACGAGGGAGAAGCCCTCTTCACTGCTGAGGGGAATCCTAACTTGTACAGCCGCTATGGATATCAATGTGGTGGTTCCTCGGAAAGCTGGAGATTGATCTACCTCAAGACTCAGTTATATCACTCTTGGGCATACATCCAAAGGATGCCCCATCCTATACAAGGACACTTGCTCAACCATGTTCATTGCTGCTTTATTCATAATAGCCAGAAACTGGAAACAACCTAAGCATCCTAGTATCCAATTTTTATATGATAGTGTTTTTCTCCATCTTTGTTATACCTTGTTATACTTTATTTTGCCCTGTTTGGTTGTCATCTTGTAGAAGCCTGTTCCTTTCTGATGAGAGACAGAAAAGGAGTGGATCCCAATGATAGGTGCGGTGAGGAGGAACTGGAAGGAGTGGCAGAGGAGAAACTATAATCAGGATATATCGTATGAGAAAATAACCTATCTCTAATAAAAGGATGAAAAAGCTTAAAACAACAATGAAAACAGAAAATATCAATATGCTTTAAAAGAGATGACCACCTTCTATTGCTTTTCATATAATCCCGTTACCTCGCCTATAATACCATTAACGCACCTGTGATTGACAGGCATCTCCGTTAATTGGTTAAACTCAATGTGCCTTTTTTGTGTCACATCTGTATTTGTCCAAAAACTTACCTGTTAAAATGACGCAAATCCACTGACAAAATAGGCATATGTGGTGTTCATCCCACTGTCTTTCATACGTTAGACTCAAACGCTGGTTCTCTTACATGAGTTTTGGAAAATGGTTCATTAGCTTGCTGCAATTTCTGACTTTCCTTGTAGAGGAAGTATTGTAGATTTGTTCTGTAAGATCTCTATAATGTCATCTGTAATCTGTGCTGAAGGTAAAATGGCCACATTACAGGCAAAGGCATGGCATCAAGTGTTTGAAATTAAGCTTTGGAAGATCTCCAGGGTATTGGGAAACTTAAAGAAACCCTCTTAGAGGTTACAATACAGAAACTGAACCAATGAAAGAAGTTGTCATATCCTGAGATCCATCCCCCATTGGGGTTAGAATGACCTTTAACATAGGTAAACAGAGTGGAGAACTTCATATTACTTTATTTTATCTTGTTTACCTATATTAATTTCTACCTATGGCTACTGATAAAGACTTTCTGTTTAATGTATTAATTTAATAATTTTTGTTTTAAGCTAATTTTTTTTTCTTTTAAAGTGTCAGAAACCATACCTGTAAAGCCTCACCAACATGGCTGCCTAAACAGGACCAGAGTGAGAATGTTGTCAGCAGACATGCTAATTTAATGAGAGGAAAGATCAGGAGTCCTCAACTCTATGTAAGAATTGAATGCACTGAAGGAATGCAGGGGATGGGAGGAAAATACCTTCCTTAGCAAAGAGCACATCAATCAGTTATCCAGTACCAAATAGCCAGCCCTGACAACATGACATACACTGAGCAGATTGTATGTATGTCTTAAAGAATATACATATATATTTGTCAACAATTAATGATAAAAGAAACAATGAATTTGAAAAAGACAAGGAGGGTGTAAGAGACAGTTTGGAGAGAAGAAAGGGAAGGAGGAAGTGATATAATATTATAATCTTAAAACATAAGGCCTGCCAGCACAGACGTAGCAGATGTGCAGCTTGTCTCCATGTGGGTCCCAAACAACCGGATCGGGGGCTGTCCCAAAAGCCGTTGCCTGTACTATGTGAGGGTATGTTTTTCTGGCTGGGATGCCTTGTTTGGCCTCAGTGGGAGTGAATGCCCCACCTGCTCAGAGGAGAAGGGAAGGGGGAATGGGGAGAAGGATTGTGGAAAGGGGTGACCAGGAGGTAGGCAGTGAGCCAGTGAGCGGGACATAAGGTGAATAAGTAATAATAATAATAATAAATAATTTTAAAATAAATAAATAAATACAAACACAATAGGAATCACACATTTATCTTGAAGGATTTTGATAAAAGCACACAGAGTTGAGGGGTATGGATAATAAAGGAGACCTAGGAAGAGTTGGGAGGGAATATAATCAAAACACATTATGAAAACTTTCAGTGAACTAACAAAAATTTCAATATCCTAATCTCAATAAATAAAAGGAATAATTTTTGAAATGTCATCTGAGGTGGCCCAGACTTGTAATCCCAGAGTTGATGAGGCTGAGGGAAAAGAATTCAGAGTTTCATGCCCACAGCCCTAGGCAGCTCTCGTCCCTACCCAGAGGCTTCACCTCGAAGTAGGTATCCAGTCAATGAAGGATGCAAGATGGATGAGAAGGATGAGGGACCATGTCCCTGGTTCTAAAAGGTCATCTGTATCAATGCCTGCAGTGATGCCTCAGAAAACACCATCAGAAAGGAGGTAGAGAGAATCTAAGAGCTGGAGGAAGGGAACCAGTTCTAAGAAATGCTATATTCTGTACATGACGTGCTTTCTGCACTCACAGACTCTGCACAAGACCTGAATAAGATCAACCAGATAAAATCCTAGGATAGATGGGTTAGGGCTCCAGGTTACAGGCATTGCTTGGGAGCTATTGGTAGTTAATAGGTGCTAGAGAAGAAAAAAATCTTTTTGAGGATGTGGCCACGTGTAGGTTTCCCATGCCCCAACTTTACAGCTTACCACGCTGACCAAATGCGGCTACCAGGAATAGAGATTTCAAGGCAGCAAAGAGCAGATGCAAAATACCTGAGGTGAGAGACTACACAGCTCTTCCTAGTGATTAAAGGCCTATCACAGGTGCTGAACAATGTACAGAACATCACAAGGTGGACCCGAGGCCACAGGGGAAAAGTGGACGGGAAAGCAGGCAGAAGGGGAAAGCAGGTGGAGATCCGTTTTGAGCTCTTGGCATGAGAGTAAGAGAAGGTGCCCACATGGGAGATGATAGGGTTTAGTTCTAGGTGAAATACCAAGGACAGGAACAGATAGACTCCAGGAACCTCAAAATTCCAAACCCACGTTCAGAGAAGCAGTTCTCCAAGTGTGGCCTCCAAACAGCGGTGCCAGTGTCCGCTGAGAACTTGTGACAATTAGTTGGTGATCTGCCTAGGTGTGCTTCGGTTTCTGCAGCTCTCAGGGCAGTCTGATTCAGAGGGCGATGCACCAGTGCTGGGCTTATAGACCTGTGGCAAAGTGTTCAACCAAAGAAAGCCTGGGTTTAGTTTTCAGTATAGAAAACAAAACAAAACAAAACATGGGACAGGTGTGAGTCTGTTCCCATGTAGGAAGGCAACTAAGTACATGCGTGCGCATAGCCTGCGTGGGTCCTTGAGTAGCGGTGTGTCGAGGGTTATCCTTGCAAATTGGCTTCACAGCCTAGTGCCCCAAGTGTTGCCACCCGTGACCTTTCACCGAAGCCTTCAAGGAATGGTCTCCGCTGAGCACCTCGGCCCTGAAGCATGGTAGCCATCCCTTCCAGCTGCTCACTTGTGGTTACCATGACTACTATTGGAGACATCTGGGCTCCTTGTCCAACAACAGCTCCAGAGGAATTGCAGAGTCCCCTGGGGATGCTGTGATCCATTCCTCAGAGTCTTCCCAAGACCGACCTGGGCCACTGGTGGGCTAGCTTCTTTTTTGAAAAATCCACCCTCCCATTCACAGCCACAGTGTTGGAGTCTCCCGAGCCCTCAGCAGAATACCCTCAGGCCTCCAGAAGCCCAATCACCTGTAGCCTGACTCATGAAACCATGAAGACGCAGGCTGAACAGACACCAGCAGGAGCTGGAGAGGGCTCCCTGTTGGTTCACAGCACTGAGTTTTCCTGACCCCATAACTGTGTCTTGCACAAAGCAGAAAAATAAACTCACAGCAGCTATCAAAAACCAAAAACCATGGGACGCTCTGGAGCAGGTGACTGCAGAGAAGAGAAACTGGAAGGAAAGCAAGGGTCTCTGAGCTCAGGGCCCAGCTCCGACTAAGGCTCTCCCAGAGCTAGAGAGAAAGCACTGTCAATTACTGAGCAAGATAACACAAAAGCCGCCCAGGAACAAAACTTAAACTTCCTATTTTTCTCTTGAAGGATGTATTTGATAACATAAAATCTTAATCTTTCTGTGTGGTAAGGTTTCTCAGCAAAAATTTCAGTATGCAGCAGAGGTGGTGACAATAGTTGTTACTCTGCGTTTAACAGGAATTTTAAAATACAAACTACTCATAATATGCAAATAAGTCAATGAAAAAAAACAGTAGAAAACTGGATGAAAGGCTTGTACATAAAAAGGGCAAGGTTCACAAAAAGGAAAGGGAAAGGGCAGAAGTGGAAAGCTAGTCACAATGGCCACCAAGGAAATGTAAATAGAACTGGGAATTGCTGGGTGTGGTGGCACACACTTTTGATTCTAGTACTAGTAGAAGCGAGGCAACTGGCTCTCTGTGAGTTCGAGGCCCATTTGGTCTACATAGAGTTCCAGACCAGCCAGGACTACATAGTGACACCCTATGTGTATGGCTGTGACTAGGAACTATCTAGGCACAATATTGTTTAAAACTGAGCTCTCCTGGGAAACGAGGGGGTGGAGGGTATCAGAAGAGGCCTGGGAACAAGGAACAATCAATCACAAGGTTTAGGAAAGGCGTTGACTCTGGATTACCTTTCAGATTAGGCTTTATTGGAAGAGAGATTTTGGAGATGGGTCAGGGCATGCTGGAGACAAGAGGCTAGAGAGCTCTAGAGAAGAGCATCATACCAGACAGTGCGATGCTACAAAGGCCAGAGAATCTGCGAGACAGCGGCCATGTTTAACATGGCAGGGAACCTGAAGGAAAGAACCTCAAATCTCACAAACCGAGGGGGTTTCTGACTCAGATTTGCAGAGGGGTAGCAGGAAGTTCCATACCACGTGACTTAGAAGCCTCGGGAACGGCGGGCAGTAGGTGGGACTACAAACTTACAGGGGAGCCGCTGGGCTTATTTTCCATTGAGCTCTGTCACACGGAACAGACTGCAGTGAGGCACAGCCTGTCCCCAGCTGTTGCATATGACTTTTCAAAATGACTGATCTTAAAATGGCAGGTCTGTGATCTAACCTGTGACGGCCCCAGAGTAAGACATGGCCACCTCAAGCAATCACCAAGTAGGATGGACCAGATGCTGACAAGTCAAAACGTCCAGACAGTGGGAGGCTCAGCTTGGGCAGTGGAGCCATGGGGGTTTCGAAATCGAGTCTGAGAACTCTGAGGCTGGTCAGGTGACAAGAAGGCCCATCTCTCCAGCAGGCTGTTTAAATGTTTCTGGGGTTTAGAAGTACACAAACAGATCTGACTGTCCAACACTGTCTTTCTCTGTACCTTCGAAGCATGCTGAAATTATAACACTCACGTTAGAGCCTTAGCCAGCCCAAAGGGTAACAAACTGGCTTCTCCGGAGGATGGAAGAACTTGCCTGGCCCAGCAGACTGAAAAGCCAAGTGTGTCCAGCAGAGGCCTCTGGTGTGCAAAAAAGAGAACCTTGTGAAGTGAAGACAGTGCTGGTGGACACTGCAGAACAGGCTTAGCAGCCAGGGCATAAGAAAGACAGTTCACAAGGGCAACTGACTACATCTCTGTCTGTCTACCTGGAGGATGGAATTTTAGAAGACCCAGAAACAAACGCTACAAAATTCATTTTTCTTTGCCCCTTATGTTTCTCTTTTTTCTTTACGCTACTCTTTTACAAACTTTGACTCTTAGGGGGTGGGGAGAGAGGCGTTTTATTTATTGTCCAATCAAATTTATGTTCTCTCTCACTCTTCACAACCCCCCCCATCCTCTTTCATTCATCCTAGATATCCACACATAGAAATAGAACCCCCATTTCTTCATCTGTACAAATATTGAGCCAAAATGGATAAAGACTTTAACGGAAGACCTCAAATTCAGAAAATGCCACAGGAAAACTTGGGGGACCCTTGAGATTCTGCTAGAGTAGAAAAGGTTTTCCTGGGAACAACTCCAGAAGTACAGAAACTAATCTTGAGAACTGACGAACAAGATCGTATGAAATTTAAAAGTTTCTGCACCACAATGCCAAGACTCATCAGGGTAAAGTGGGAGTCTATAAAACCAGAGATCTGCAGCTGTACATTGAAAGGGGACTGATACCCAGAATCTATGGAGACTACTCTGAATTAAATAACATCACCACAAAAATTATCAAACAACTCATCGAATCAGTAAATGAGCAAGCTCCTCGCTTGGTCCTTTTGGCTGGTCTGCTCCTGTGAAGATGCCATATCCTGAGCCATCCTAGAGGAACCACTGCACTCAGAGCAGCAGGATTTCAGAATCCCAGAGGTGGCCTGAGTCCCAGGAATTCTTCCACCCAGGAGCTCAGTATCACAGGATCACAGAGATATCTGGACTCCGAGGAGTTCTGACACAAGCAAGATAACTGGAAAGACAGGCTCCAGTCAGAGACAGTGAGTGTAGGTAGCACTGGAGTTAACCAGATGGTGAAAGGCAAGCTCAAGAACATAAGCAACAGAAACCAAAGTTACTTGGCATCATCAGAACGAAATTTTCCCACCATAGCAAGCCCTGGACACCCCATCACACCAGAAAAGCAGGATTCAGAATTAAAATCAGTTCTCATGATGATGATAGAGGACTTTAAGAAGGACATAAATAACTCCCTTAAAGAAGTACAAGAGAGCACAGGTAAACAGGTAGAACCCCTTAAAGAGGAAACACAAAAATCCCTTAAAGAATTGCAAGAAAACACAACCAAACAGGTGGAGGAATTAGACAAAACCGTCCAGGATCTAAAAATGGAAGTAGAAACAATAAAGAAATCTCAAAGGAAGATTTACCATGGAGATAGAAAACCTAGGAAGGAGATCAGGAGCCATAGACACAAGCATCACCAACAGAATACAAGAGATAAAAGAGAGAATCTCATGTGCAGAAGATACCATGGAAAACATGGACACAACTGTCAAAGAAAATGCAAAATGCAAAAATCTCCTAACCCAAAACATCCAGAAAATCCAGGACACAATGAGAAGACCAAACCTAAAGATAATAGGTATAGATAAGAGTGAAGATTCCAAACTTAAAGGGCCAGTAAATATCTTTAACAAAATTATTGAGGAAAACTTCCCTAACCTAAAGCAAGAGATGTCCATGAACATACAAGAAGCCTACAAAACTCCAAATAAACTAGACCAGAAAAGAATTCCTCCCATCACATAATAATCAAATAACATCAAATACACAAAACAAAGTAAAAATACTAAAAGCAGTAAGGGAAAATGGTAAAGTAACATATAAAGGCAGACCTATGATAATTACACCAGACTTCTCACCAGAGACTATAAAAGCCAGAAGATCCTGGACTAATAATCATGCAGACCCTAAGAGAACACAAATGCCAGCCCAGACTACTATATCCAGCAAAACTCTCAATCACTATAGATGGAGAAACCAAGATATTCCATGACAAAACCAAATTTACACAATATCTTCCCACAAATTCAGCACTTCAAAGGATAACTGATGGAAAATGCCAACACAAGGAAGAAAACTACAACCTAGAAAAAGCAAGGAAGTAATCTTCCAACAACCCCAAAAGAAGATAGCTACACAAACATAATTCCACCTCTAATAGCAAAAATAATAGGAAGCAACAATCATTTTTCCTTAATATCTCTTAACATCAATGGACTCAATTCTCCAATAAAAAGGATGTAGACTATCAGACTGGATACATAAACAGGACCCAGAATCTTGCTGCATACAGGAAACGCACCTCAGTGACAAAGACAGACACTACCTCAGAATAAAAGGATGGAAAACAATTTTCCAAGAAAATGGTCCCAAGAAACAAGCTGGAGTAGCCATGCTAATATCAAATAAAATTGACTTTCAACCAAAAGTAATCAAAAAAGATAAGGAAGGATACTTCATACTTATCAGAGGACAAGTGGTAGATTACCAAGTGAACTCTCAATTCTGAACATCTATGCTCCAAATGCAAGGGCACCCATATACATAAAAGAAACTTTACTAAAGCTCAAAGTACACATTGCACCTCACACAATAATAGTGGGAGACTTCAACGCCCCACTCTCATCAATGGACAGATCATGGAAACAGAAACTAAACAGAGACACAGTGAAACTCACAGAAGTTGTGAACCAAATGGAGTTAACTGATATCTATAGAACATTTCATCGTAAAACAAAAGAATATACCTTCTTCTCAGCACCTCATGGTACCTTCTCCAAAGAAGACCATATAATTAGTCACAAAACAGTCCTCAATAGATACAAAAAGAATGAAATAATCCTTTGCATTCTATCAGATCACCACGGACTAAGGCTGGTCTTCAATAATGACAAAAACAATGGAAAGCCCACATACACGTGGAAACTGAGCAACGCTCTACTCAAAGATGACTTGGTCAAGGAAGAAATAAAGAAAGAAATTAAAGACTTTTTAGAATTTAATGAAAATGAGGACACATCATACCAAAACTTGAGGGACTCCATGAAAGCAATGCTAAGAGGAAAACTCATAGTTCTAAGTGTCTACAAAAAGAAACTGGAGAGAGCATACACTAACAACTTGACAGTGCACCTGAAAGCTCTAGAACAAAAAGAAGCAAATACACCCAATAGGAGTAGATGGCAGGAAATAATCAAACCCAGGGCTGAAATCAACCAAGTAGAAACAAAAAGAACTATACAAAATATCAACAAAACCAGGAGCTGGTTCTTTGCGAAAATCAACAAGATAGATAAACCCTTAGCCAGACTAACCAGAGGGCACAGAGACAGTATCCAAATTAATAAAATCAGAACTGAAAGGGGAGACATGACAACAGAAACTGAGGAAATTAAAAAAATCAGATCCTACTGCAAAGGCTTATACTCAACAAAACTGGAAAATCTGAATGAAATGGACAATTTTTTTTAGACAGATACCAGGTACCAAAGTTAAATCAGGAGAGCAAATAAACTATCTAAACAGTCCCATAATCCCTAAAGAAATAGCAGCAGTCATTAAAAGTCTTCCCATCAAAAAAAAGCCCAGGACCAGATGGTTTTAATGCAGAATTCTATCAGACCTTCAAGGAAGATCTAATACCATTTCTCTTCAAACTATTCCACAAAATAGAAACAGAAGGAACACTACCCAATTCGTTCTACGACACTACAATCATGCTCATACCTAAACCTCACAAAGACCCAACAAAGAAAGAGAAATTCAGACCAATCTCCCTTATGAATATTGATGCAAAAATACTCAGTAAAATTCTTGCAAACCGAATCCAAGAACACATCAAAACAATCATCCATCATGATCAAGTAGGCTTTATTCCAGGAATGCAGGGATGGTTCAATATTCAGAAATCCATCAATGTTATCCACTATATAAACAAACTCAAAGGAAGAAAACTGATCATCTCGCTAGATGCTGAGAAAGCATATGACAAAATTCAACATCCCTTTATGGTAAAAGTCTTGGAAAGATCAGGAAATCAAGGCCCATAAAAGCAATATACAGCAAGCCAGTAGCCAACATCAAACTAAATGGAGTGAAACTTGAAGCAATCCCACTAAGATCAGGGACTAGACAAGGCTGCCCACTCTCTCCCTACCTATTCAATATAGTACTGGAAGTCCTAGCTAGAGTAATTAGACAACAAAAAGAAGTCAAAGGCATACAAATAGGAAAGGAAGAAGTCAAAATATCACTATTTGCAGATGATATGATAGTATAGTTAAGGAACCCCAAAACTTCCACCAGAGAACTCCTAAACCTGATTTTAAAAAAAAAACCAACTTCAGCAAAGTGGCTGGTTAAAAAATCAATTCAAACAAATCAGTAGCCTTCTTCTACTTGAAAGATAAACAGGTGGAGAAAGAAATTAGGGAAATGACACCCTTCACAATAGCCACAAATAATATTAAATACCTTGGTGTGAATCTAACCAAACAAGTGAAAGATCTACATGATAAGAACTTCAAGTCTCTGAAGAAAGAAATTGAAGAAGATCTCAGAAGATGTAAAGATCTCCCATGCTCATGGATTGGCAGGATTAATATAGTAAAAATGCCATCTTGTCAAAAGCAATCTACAGATTCAATGCAATCGCCATTAAAATCCCAACTCAATTCTTTACAGAGTTAGAAAGAGAAATTCTCAAATTCATTTGGAATAACAAAAAAACCCAGGATATTGAAAACTATTCTCAACGATAAAAGAACTTCTGGAGGAATCACTATCCCTGACTTCAAGCTGTGCTACAGATCAATAGTGATTAAAAACTGCATGGTATTGGTACAGAGACAGGCAGGAAGATCAATGGAATAGAATTGAAGACCCAGAAATGAACCCACACACCTATGGTCACTTGATCTTTGACAAAGGAGCTAAAACCATCCAGTGGAAAAAGGACAGCATTTTCAACAAATGGTGCTGGTTCAACTGAAGGACAACATGTAGAAGAATGCAAATCGATCCATTCTTATCTCCTTGTACAAAGCTCAAGTCCAAGTGAATAAAGGACCTCCACATAAAACCAGATACACTGAAACTAATAGAAGAGAAGGTGGGGAAGAACCTTGAATACTTGGGCACAGGGGAAAAGTTCCTGAACAAAACACCAATGGCTTATGCTCTAAGATCAAGAATTGACAAATTAGACATGATAAAATTGCAAAGTTTCTGTAAGGCAAAGGACACTGTCAATAGGACAAAACGGAAACCAACAGATTGAGAAAAGATCTTTACCAATCCCACATTCGATAGAGGACTAATATCCAATATATACAAAGAACTCAAGAAATTAGACTCCAGACAACCAAATAACACTATTAAAAAATGGGGTACAGAGCTAAACAAAGAATTCTCAACTGAGGAAACTTGAATGGCCGAAAAACACCTAAAGAAATGTTCAGCATCCTTAGTCATCTGGAAAATGCAAATCAAAACAACCCTGATTCCACTTTACACCAGTAAGAATGTCTAAGATCAAAAACTCAGTTGATAGTAGATGCTGGCAAGGATGTGGAGAAAGAGGAACACTCCTCCATTGTTGGTGGGATTGCAAGATGGTGCAACCACTCTGGAAATCAGCCTGACAGTTCCTCAGAAAATTGGACATAGCATTACCTGAGGACCCAACTATACCACTCCTGGGCATATACCCAGAAGATGCTCCAACATATAACAAGGTCATATGCTCAACTATGTTCATAGCAGCCTTATTTATAATATCCAGAAGCTGGGAAGAACCCAGATTTCCTTCAACAGAGGAATGGATAAAAAAAAATGATACATTTACACAATGGAGTATTACTCAGCTATTAAAAATAATGAATTTGAGAAATTCTTAGGTAAATGAATGGAACTAGAAAATATCATCCTGAGTGAGGTAAGCCAATCATAAAAGAACACACATAGTATTCACTCACTGATAATTGAATATTAGCTCAGAAGCTTGAAATATCCAAGATTCAACTCACAGACCACATGAAGCTCATGAAGAAGGAAGACCAAGTGTGGATGCTTCGGTCCTTCTTAGAAGGAGTAACAAAATACTCAAGGGAACAAATATGGAGACAGAGTGTGGGACAGAAACTGAAGGAGGGGCCATCTGGAGACCATTCCACCTGGGTATCTATACTATGTGCAGTCACCAAAGGTAGACGCTGATATGTATGTCAGGAAGTGCATGCTGACAGGAGCCTGATATAGCTGTCTCCTTAGAGGTCTGCTTCTCTGCAGATGTGCCTCTACCTACCCCCCCACTCCCACCTCCCCACCTTCGAATTCCCCCACATAGGGTATCCAGCCTTCATGGGACCAAGGATCTCCTCTCCCACCTATGCCCGATAGGGCCATCCTTCCTTGCATATATAGCTGGAGCCATGGATCCCTCCCTAAGTGCTCCCAGGCTGGTGGTTTAGACCCTGGGAGCTCTGGTTGGTTGGTATTGTTGCTCTCCTCATGGGGCCACAAACCTTTCAGCTCTTTCAGTCCTCTCTCTAACTCCTCCATTGGGAACCCCTTGGTTAGCTGTGAGCATCTGCCACTGATTATGTCAGACTCTGACAGACCTCTGGGGTAAGGAGATAACATCTGAAATATTAATAAAATATCCAATAAAAAAAAATGGCCAAATGAATGAGACCATTTTCAAAAGGAGAGCTACAAATAGCCAATAAATATTCAAAAGCCAGTCAATATCCTGAACTAGAAGGGAAATTTAAACTAAAATTATGTGGGACTGCGTAAGGGTATCCTGGTTAATGGCTGGGCATGGGCCTGGAACCCTGAGACTCTGAGTGAGAAACGGCAGGTGTTCAGCCACGTCCCCAGAACCCAGAGTCCTGACTCGCAGTCTAGTCTCCATAGAACTACATTGTTCAGTCACGTAGGCCATTACAGCCCCTCCCAAAGTGCACAGGTAGAGGGTGTGACTATAGGCCTCAGGCCCTAGGGATTTACATACTAATGAAGGCCAGAGGGAGCAAATTAAGCATTCCTCTCCAGGCCCTCTCCCTTTCTCCCTCCCTATTTAACTCAGGTCTGCCCTGAGTTTCACTTGGGTGTGTGTGGGGGGGGAGTACATCCAACTCCATCTACCATCCACCGTGACAATAAACCTTTCTGAAACCAAGGACTTCCTCGTGTCATTGGGGCCTGCCACCGCCAAAGCCTCCAGCCTCTGGAACCTTAGACTTCCTCCTGTATGTGGGACCCGCCAGCATGGAAACCCACCGGGACCACCGCCTCAGCCCCCTCTTTCCCACAAAATTACATAAACAGACACCTTTATTATCACCTTATCTACTTCCATTATCGAGAAAGTGAATGAACAGAAATGTTGGCAGGGATGTAGAGAAAGAGGAACACGTATACACTGCTGGTGAGCATGTAAACTGCTGTGGCCACTATAGAAATCCATATGGCATTTCCTCAAAAGATAAAAATAAAACTACCAAATGACCCAGCTGCTGGGATCCTTGGTGGATACCTGAAGGGATGTAAGTCAACATGCCACATGGATTCTCACAGGAACCTTTACACAGTACTCTGTGCACATACTGAGGGAAAGTCTCAGGAGAGTGGCCCATGGTTGTGCTTTGTCTTGTGATTGAGATTATGCATTGGTACAGTCTTTGACAACAGCAATTGATGGTCATTTGTTTGTCTGTTTGTGGTACTGGGGATCTAATCCAAAGCCTTGCAAATTCTAAGAATGGCTGAATCGTATCGCACATTTCTCCAGCTTTGACTTTTCCGGTATAAAGATGGTAAAACACAAGCCAGCAAGAGTGTGATTATCAACCAAGCCTGAGTTTAATATCCAGAACCCATGGTGGAAAGAGAGAGTCAAGTCCTGAAAGCCATCCTCTGGCCTCTACACACATGTCCCCACATTCACACACACTCATCATATACACACACACGTAACTGACAATGAAACTGTATTATGTCTTAAAAAGTGGCCAGACTACATACAAATCAGAGAGAGAGAGAGAGAGAGAGAGAGAGAGAGAGAGAGAGAGAGAGAGAGA
>NW_021604712.1:10072864-10127078 GCF_004785775.1 Grammomys surdaster | reverse complement strand
AGAGAGAGAGAGAGAGAGAGAGAGAGAGAGAGAGAGAGAGAGAGAGAACAACAATAAATATAAATATGTTCATTTGTATGGCCAAGGAAAAAAGAATCTCTGTGAAATATAGGCCACAATATTTTTTGAAAGAAGCAAAATAAACTTTAAGACAGTTTAACTTCTGTGTAGACATCCTCTTATTCAGAACACACTGTACCAAGTAATTCTCAATTTTGTTTTCAGATATTATAAACCACTGAAGTCATTGCACATGTCACCCAAGAACACACAGTGTTGAGAAATAATGGAACATATTAAAGAAGCAATCTACCCAAACCACTTTGAATATTGAAGTTCTATGTGAAATGCAACCTAAGTTAAATACCTCAATGCTAAGCTATTTCTCTAGGGGAAAGGGGGCTGTGATAAGTCCCAGACATTCTAAAGCAAGTGGGTAAAGAAGAGAGCTGGCTTAATGTTAGGTAGAACAGCCTTTACCAGACACAGGAAGAAGGGCTGCTGCAGTTGCCCCCACAGTGAATACTGTCGGGATGACATTGCCAGTTTGGATCTCTAATTCCATGAAGGTACAGTGTTGAAGAATTTGATTCCCAGAATGGTGCCATTAGCAGGTGGTGGGGCCTTTAAGAAGTGGAGCCTGGTAAGAGGTCTTCAGGAGTATTTTAAGCATGCCCTTGATTCGGATAGTGGAGCCCAAACCCTCCCTCTACCTATCCTTTACTTAGTGGTCATGAAGTGAGGAATTCCTTTCACTGAGCTCAAAGCAACACCTAACTGGCCATGAAATGTGACCTCAAGAACCAAGCAAAACAAACGTTTCAAAGAGGATCATCTCAGATATCTGCTCCCATGACAGAAAGCTAACATCCCCAAACACATTCAGTGGTGTTCCTGAGGACATCCAAACGCAGGCTAACTTCTACCACACCCAGCCAAGAAACAGACAGAGAAAGGATGCTGAAATGAGAGAAAGCCTTATGGTTTGTGTAGCCTTGAAAGGCGCCAAAGGGGTGGCCCCACACCCCTCCCCCCTCCCCTTGAGCCTCCGCCCCCACCTCCACAGCTGTCAGCCTCTTCGTGGCAAACAGAAAATTAGAGGGAACAGAGCTTCTGATTCTTTGAGAACGTTATTCTGTTTTTAAAAGAAAGAAAGCTATAACATATTAACTAATTTTTTGTTGTTGTTGTTGTTGTTGTTGTTGTTGTTGAGGGGGAGGGATAACCAGGAGCAGTGAAAGTTCAACAGGTGCATAATGAAAGTCTGTTGGTTTTTCACCTTTGTCCCACATTCCCAATGTCCATGTGTTCTGAGGAGGGGATTTGTCTACACACGCACACACACACACACACACACACACACACATACCGTGAATGTACACGCATGCACACATGTACATGCACACAAGTGTGCATGTATACTCACATTCACACATGCATGAACATGCATTCATTCACTCATGAACCTACATACACACGCACACAGCCTTATATTTTAATATGCCTTAAACAGCTCAATAGCTGGGCCACTTCCAAACCCCCATGTGGCTAAAACACTCCTCTCTGATATTCCTAAGTTATTACTTACTAAAATCTATATCCCTTCGTTGTTGCCCTGGAGTCAGTGGGGGGCTCCCTGGGGCTGTTCTTCCCCAGCTCTTACACGTTGGCTGTCTCTCTGCCCTGCACATTTCAGGCATGATGTTTCCCCTCCATCTGTGAGATGTCAACTATCTTCTTCCTGCTCTTCCTCAGTTCCTTGCCAGGGAATCCTAAAGTTCTACTTCTGTCACCCTGCCCAGCCACTGGCTGCCAGAAACTTTATTTACCAATCAAAACCAACTGGGGGCAGGCTCCTTCAATGTCTTATGTGCAGATGTGCAGAATCTCATGCAATTTTGGGGACCAAATTAACAAAATATAAGCAGCATTAGACAAAATCCACAACAGTAATGAGCATGTACAGTTATTCCAGAGGACCTAGTATTGATTCACAGCACCCACATTGTGGGGAAAAATTAGAGGCCGCAGCTGTGGAGTCCCAGTGGGTTTCCACACTGCGGCGGGTTCCACATGCAGGAGGAATGTCTAATGTTCTAGCAGCCTGGAGGCTTTGGCGGCAGCAGGCCCCGATGACACAAGGAAGTGCTTGGTTCCAAAAGGGTTTATTGTCATGGCGGATGGTGGATGAATCTGGAAGTACGCCTGTAAAACTCAGGGCAGTCCCAAGTTAAATAGGGAGGGAGAAAGGGGGAGGATTGGGAGAGGATCTGGGGAGGCATGCTTAATTTGCTCTGCCCTCTGGCCTTCATTAGTATGTAAATCCCTAGGCCCTGAGGCCTCTAGTCACACCCTCTACCTGTGCACTTTGGGAGGGGCTGTAAAGGCCGGCTTACATGACTGAGTTTTATGGAGACTAGACTGTTTTTCAGGACCCTGGGTTCTTGGGGCGTGCCAAACTCCTGCTGGTTCTCACACAGAGTCTCAGGGTTCTAGGCAACTGCCCAGCCATGACCCAGAATACCTTTACACAGTCCCACACCACATGACAGCTCACGACTGTCTATAACTTCAGTTCAGTTCCAGGGCATCTGATGGCCTCTTCTACCTTCTATAGGCACTAGACACATGTGTGGTACATACTCTTACACATATGGAAGAAAAACATCCATGCAGATAAAATGAAAACAATATTCTTCTGTCTAAAGAATAGCTGTATCACTTGCACAGGGTCTTCCATATTCACTGTAACAGTCCTTGGTTGATAGCCAGATAGGTTGATTCAGAACTTTATCATCATAGTCAATACGCAGCACACAAGTGTGGGTGTACCTGCACAACTGACAAGTGTGGGCATATCTGTACCATTGTGCAAGTGTGAGTTTATCTGTCAGAGTGATGTCTTGTTCAAAAGAATGCACATAGGTAGCCACTTACATGTTCAAATTGTCTCAGGTTCTTTATGTTTTGTTAGTGTCATACAGGGGATCACTGCCATAAAAATACTGCTGGCAAACAAACCCTCTCATTTGTCCTCACTCCTGTCTCTGCATGAGGCTTCTCCTCTACTTGCTCTTCCAGATTTTCCCAGCTGGTAGTAAAGTCAGCTTAAAACTCAGCAACTCCTCCTTTGGGGACTTTGAATTACAAAAGTTCAGAGTCTGCCCATCATCTTAAGATGACCATCTTAAGAGAAATGACCATCTTAGTTAAGATTTTACTGCTATGAATAGACACCATGACCAAGGCAACTCTTATAAGGACAACATTTAATTGGGGTTGGCTTACAGGTTCAGAGGTTCAGCCCATCATCATCAAGGCAGGAACATGACAGCACCCAGGCAGTCATGGTGCAGGAGGAGCTGAGAGTTCTCATCTTCATCTGACAGCCTCTAGAAGGCTGGCTTCCAGGCAGCTAGGAGGAGGATCTTAAAGCCCATGCCCACAGTGACACACTTCCTCCAACAAGGCCACACCTACTCCAACAAGGCCACACTCCTAATAGTGCCACTCCCTGGGCCAAGGATATTCAAACCACTATAATAACCTCCCTCTTTGGAGCTCTGGAAAAAGAAGAGACAAGAAGTGACAGAGTATGCATGTGTGTGTATAGGTGTGGTGTATATGTGTATATGCGGTGCATGTGTGTATATTGTTAAGTGTGGTGTGTATATGCATGTTTGTATGTGTTTGTGTGTGTGTGTCTGTGTATGTGTCCCAGGGGTCAACCCCTCACCCCATGTCTTTATTCAGGAGCCATCAACCTGATTTTTTTTTTTGAGGCAGTGTCTCTTACTAGGACCTGGAGATTACCAATTAGTTTTGGTCCAATGAATCTCCTGGATCTTTGTATCTGTGTCTTCCTGGTCTGAGATTACATGCCCCACGTCCTCCTTTTTTTTTTTAACTTTACTTATATTCTGGTTACTTAACTCAAGTCCTCTTCTTTACATGGCAAGCACTTTACTGACTGAGCTATCTCTCCAGTCCCAGAAAACATTTTTTGACACACACAGAGAGACCTTGAACTCATTGTCTTAGTCTGTTTTCATTTTCTTTTATCACAAGAAAAGCTAGCTACTTATAGAGGCTATTTGGCTCACAGTTTTGGATGCTCATGGACACAGTGCCTATGTTGGCTCAGCTCTCGTAAAAACCCCATTGCAGCTTCTCTAGTGCCTAGCCCTGTGAGTCAGCCTGACTCTCCCCTGTAGCACACACTGCCCAACCCTCTAGATTTAGGTTGGGTCCCACATAAAGTGTTTTGGCCTATCTGTCAACCTCTGTCTGCACTACAACCAACACTTAAACTCCTATCAGGACCTGTTCTGCCTACTCCCTGACCTATAGATTTCTCCTATGCCAAATTCCTCCTTTCCACCCAGCCAGATCCACCACTGCACTCCAGACTTGAACCATGTTGCACATCCTAACATCAGGACAGCCTGCTCTGTCTACTTGGCTTCATGCTACCTAAACTATTTCTAACTTCTAGACCAAATCTGCCCTCACACGCTCTATTCTGCCCCAATCTGCTCTGTTTGTATCAGACATAGAACTAACAAAAGAAGTCCACACACCCAAATCTCACTGCAAAAGGACAAACAATATGAAAGATCAGGCCAGTCTGTCCTCTCCAAAATCTACCAGTCCTGTAAAATACTTGCCAATGAGAAATACCTAGATGAACCCACATAAATGGACACAGAATTCAAAAGAACAATATAAATTTCATCAAAGAATTTTAAAAGGTTTAGAAAGAGCCAAAAACAAGAAGGAGGAGGAGGAGGAGGAGGAGGAGGAGGAGGAGGAGGAAGGGAAGAAGAAGAACGACAACAAAACAAGAAGAAAAAGAAAGAAAGAAAGAAAGAAAGAAAGAGGGAGGGAGGGAGAAAGGGAGGGAGGGAGGGAGGGAGGGAGGGAGGGAGGAAAGAAGGAAGGAAGGAAGGAAAAGAGAAAAAACTCAATGAAATTAAGAAAAAAAGAGTTAAGGGGATAAATGCATTGAGAGATACCCAAGAAAACACAAACATAAAGCTGATGGAAATGATGAAGGCAAGCCAGAACTTGGGAATAGAATTTAACAAAGAAATAGAAATATGGAAAAGGATTCAAGCTGAAAGGAGGATGAAACTGAAAAACCTGATAGCCCGGTTAGAAAACTCAAAGGAAAGTCTTACAAGAAGAATGGAGCAAGCAGAAAATGTTTATCAGGACTCAAAGATAATGTAGAAGATCTAAATCAAATAATCAAGGAATAGAAAAGAAAATTTAAGCACAAGAAAAGAACATATTGGAAAGGTAGGACACCATGAAAAGGCCAAAACACATAATAATACCCATGGATGACAGAGAATTCCAATTAAATGGCATAAAACATACTTTCATTAAGATCATAGACAAGAACTTCCCAAAGGGGGTTGGGGGAAGTAATACTCATACAGGTATAAGAAGCACACAGAAGACCAAATAGACAAGACCAGAAAAGAAAGTCCAATGGCATATCACAGCTAAAACAGTAAGTTATGTAGAAAACAGAATGTTAGACCATGTTAGAGAAAAGACATAAGTCTTACATATAGGAAAATCCATTATAATAACAGCTAATTTCTTAGTTTTTAGAAACCGTGAAAGCCAGAAGATCAATGCATTACAAGTCCTAAAAGACCATAATGGCTAACCTAGACTAACATACTCAGCAAAACTACCTACCATAGTTGGAAGAAAAGAAAAACTTTCTATCAGATAAACAACTTTTAAAGTTTTATATCTATCGGACCAAAACTAAAGAAAACATGGGAAGAAATATTATTGGCTGAAAAAAGGAAAGGGCATAGCCAAGAGACATTGGAAAGGAATACAAAACCAACTAAAACATCAAGTACCACTGAGAACACAAACAGCAGCACTCAAAATCAAGAATATGATCACCTCAATTAACACACACATTCAGTAATAACTTGAAATTTTAGTGATCTCAATTGTCCAATCAAGAAACACAGGCAGACTGAATTGGTCAAGAAACAAAACAGGGTATATTATCCGAATATCTGAAAACACAGACTTCAAACTAAAACAGATCAAAAGAGATAAAGAGGAATATTTCATTCTAATCAAGGAAACAGTTAACCAAGAAGACGTTAATATTATAAACATATATGCACCAAACTCTGGTACACTCAGTTTCATTAAAAATGTACTATTGGATTTAAAGACACGAATTAATATCAATCCGCTAACAGGTGATTTCAGTACACTTTACTCTAAACAGATCAACTGGACAAAAACTACATTCATTGACATCATACACCAAATGGACCTGATAGATTTCTATAGACCCAAACAACAAATACTACACATTCTACATAGCAGCACATAGAAATCTCTCTAAAATAGACCACTTCTGAAATTCAAGATAAATCTTTACAAATTCAAAAAGATTAAAGTAACTCAATGTGTCCTATTTGAACACAATGCAATAAAATTTAAAATTGACAGCAAAAAAAAACCTCTAGTAAATACACAAACTATTAAACAACTCATTACTAAATGAGTCAAAGAAGAAATCAAGAAAGAGATAGAAGTTACCCTGAACTAAATGAAAAGATAACACAAGAAACCCCCTGGGGCTCACTAAAAGCAGTGCTATAGGAGAAACCCTGACCTCTAATTGCCTACATTAAAACTTAGAAAGAACACAAATAAATGAACTAATGATGCAACTTGAAACTTTGGAAAAACAAAAAAATCCAAATCCATGTGAGAATAAGAAGTAAAAAAAAAAATCAGACCAGAAACTAATGTTATCAAAATTAAACCAAGAAGAATTAAACAACCTAAACAGACCCATAACAAATGAGATTGAAATTATAATAAAAATTCTCCCAGTGTAATTTTTTGAAAAGTCCAGGACCAGATGAATTCAAAACAGAATTCTAACAGACATCCAAAGAAGATCTACAGCCAATTCTTAGACAACTCAAAAGAACACAGAAAACTCCTTCTGTGAAGTCAGCATTACTCTGCGGTGGTTTAAATGAGAATGGCCTCTGCAGGCTCATGATTTGTGTGCTTGCTCCCTAGTTGGTAAAACTGTTTTGGGAAAGTTTAGGAGGTGTGGCCTTGTTGGAGGAGGTGTGTCTCTAGGAGTGGGATCTGAAATTTCAAAAGCCCACATGTCAGACAGGCTATTCTAACCAGATAGGAGCTCTCAGCTGCTACTCCAGCACCATGCCTGCCTGCTGCATTTCTCACTGCAATGACAGTCATGGTTTCACCCTCTAAAAGTGTAAGCAAGCCCTCAATTAACCACCTCTTTTTATAAGTTGCCATTGTCATGGTGTCTCTTCACAGCAATAGAAAATTAACTAAGACACATTCTAATATCAAAACTAGCAAAGACACACAATAAAGAAAACTGCA
Organism: Grammomys surdaster; assembly: GCF_004785775.1. Taxonomy (NCBI): domain Eukaryota; kingdom Metazoa; phylum Chordata; class Mammalia; order Rodentia; family Muridae; genus Grammomys; species Grammomys surdaster. Next base: position 10,119,656 of record NW_021604712.1, on the reverse strand, counting down.
AATATACATGGATTGAAAACATGCTCAACAAAATATCCACAAACAGAATACAGACAAAAAATAATAATAGAAAGAGGTTAAGCGTCCTAAAACTTCTTATATGCAAAGGAATCACTTTAATAGCAAAACCAGTTAAAGAGGCAACAAAAGCAGAAAACTTCAGACCAATATCCCTGATGAACATAGATTTTAAGATGCCCAATAAAATAGTTGGAAACAGAATACAGACATCCATCAGAAAGATTGTCTGCCAGGACCAAGTTGGATTAATCCCTGAACTGCAGAGATAATTCAACATACAAAGTCAATAAATGTAATAAACTACATAAATGGACTTAAAGATAAGAAACGTATGTTTATCTCAATGGGCACAGAAAAAGCCTTTGACAAAACCCAGCATGTCTACATGATAAAAGTCTTAGAGAGTTTAAGACAAGAGAGAACATACCTCAATGTATAAACGCTATATATACAAGAAACACACAGCCAACATCATTCTAAATGGAGAAAAACTCAAAGTAGTTCTGCTGAAATTAGGAATGATATGTGGCATCCACTCTCCTCACTCTTTGTCAATTTATGTTCAAAACACTAGCTGGAGCAATAAGTCAAGAAGAAGGAAATTAAAGCGACACAAATAGAAAAAGAAGAGTCCAAATCCCTACGTGCAGATGACATGATATTATACATTGGAGATCCCAAAATGTCAACAAGAAAACTTCTAGAAATTATTTTTTAAAACTCAGCAATATGGCAGGATACAGAATCAATCCAAATAGCTTTTCTATACACCAACAGCAAACCTACAAAAAAAAAAAAGAGAGAGAGAGAAAGAGAGATCATGGGCACATTCCCACTCACAATAGCCTCTGTAACTTTAATTTTTTTTCAAATCCTATTTTTAATGATGGTTTTTAAATGCTTTAGCCTTCCTTGTAGCCCACCACCCACCAGAGGTAGTAGAAAAGAAAGGATACAGGGGGAAATGGACCTGTTTAGAAAGGTTCTTTGGAGCAATTTCTGTCTGTGTTGTCTGGAAATCAGCAGTTGAGTTCACAGGTTAGCAGGCATCAAGGCAGCTCGATCCACTTGCTAACACCTCATGGATACACCAGCAGTCAGGTTAGCAACAGTGGTGACATGATCTAGCAGAGACAGCCAGGCCTCAGCCTCAGCTCGAGTCAGCAAAGGGACCAACAGGAACACCAGAAGTTCTCTACTGTGCCTCTCTCAGGGAAGCAAAAAATCAGAGAAGACCCAAGACTCGGGAGTGTTGCACAGCTAGTTGTACCAGCAAGCCAAGTTCTGCCTCCATCACTCAGTGGAGTCCTGTTTATATTCTCCAGATACCATGTGTCCTCCACGTGCTTTGCTTCAGCACAGGTCTTGCCTTAGCATGTGCATCCAATCAGCCTAAGCCCTTGGGAGTAGCAACAAGTCCTTGGTGGCAGCACACCACCAGAAGTTTTTTGGTGCATTTCTCTCTATGAAGTCCTGACAAATGCAGCTCAACTACGCAAGGTAAGGCAGACCAATATACGAGTGTTGTTAACAAAGAATCCTTCATCGTGTGACCTTTCACGTGCTTGCTTTAGCAGAACATCCTCTCTCGTGTCTGCTTCAGCGAAACTTCCCTTCATGAGTCAGCCTTAGTCTTTCACACCTGTGCCCACTTTAACAAAACGTTCCTTCATATGTTTGCTCCACCAAAACACCAACCAACCAACTTTCCAAAGAACTCTTAAGTTTCCACTTCAGCCTCAAAGAAAAAAAAAATATCTAGGAACAAACCTAACCAAAGAAATGAGGGGCCACAACAATGGAAACTAAATCTCTGAAGAAAGAGATAGTGAAAGACACTAAAAATTAGAAATTCTGTGTCCATGATCTTGTAGAATTAATATTGTAAAAATGACCATTTTACCAAACGCTAATTACAGATCCAATGCAATCTCAACCAAAATCCCTATCTCATTCTTTATAGAAATAGAAAAAAGATTAAAATTCGTATGAAACCACAAAAGTCTCTAGAAAGCTAAAACAACCCTGAACAAAAAGAGTGATGCTGGAGGGGTTATAATTCCAACTTGTAAGACATATTATAGAGCTATACTAATGAAAATAACATGGTACTGGCTCAAAGACAGACCTATAAGACCAATGGAACAAAATCAAAGGCCCTAATACTAGTACATGTAACCACAACCATTTAACATTCAACAAAAATGGCAAAAATGTACATGGGAGGAAAGAAAACATCTTCAGCAAATGGCACCACAAAAATTGCTGCCCACATGCAAAAGAATGAAATGAGATTCACGTGACCTTGCACAGAACCTAACTCCAAGTGGATCATTGACCTAAACATGAAATCTGAAACACTAAAACTACTAGAAGAAAGAAAGCTGGCGCCTACGTGATGGAGATTTAGGAAAGAACACTCTGATAGGACTCCGTTTGCCCAAGAATTAAGGCTGACAGTTGACAAATGAGTCCTTAGGAAACCAAAAGATTCTGTACAGCTGAAGACACAATAAACTGGATGAAAAGGAAGCCCACAGAATGGGAGAGAATCTTTACCTTAGTTTGTGTGTGTGTGCATACGTGTGTATATATGTATATGTATGCATATATGCATATGTGTATGTATGTATATATGTATGTGTGTATGTGTGTACATATGTGTGTATTGTATGTATATATGTATGTGTGTATGTATATATGTATGTGTGTATGTATGTATATACAAAATATACATCTAGCAGAGCATTAATATCCAGAATATATAAGGAACTCAAAACACAAAGCAAAGAGTCAAAAAAACATGTGACTTATTCAAAAATTGGCCTGAGATCTGAATAGAGAATTATCCAAAAGAAGAAGGAGGAGGAAGCAGAGGAGGAAGAAGAAGATTGAAGAGGGGAAAAGAAAAAAGAAACATGGCTAAAAAAATATCTCCAAATCTATTTGTCCCTAGCAATTAGTGAAATGCAAATCAAAACAACTGAGGTTTCATCTTACTCCAACAGAATGGCTAAGGTCAACAAAGCAACTGACAGCAAATGCTAAAGGGAATGCAGCGAGCTAGCAAGAGACACATAGGACTTCATAAAACCAAGGAGGCTCTGCACAACAAAAGACACAATCAAGTGGGTGAAGAAAGGGTCCACAGAATGGGAGAAAATCCTTGCCGTGTACACACACACACACATGACAACTATACACCTAAGAAAGGATTGATACCTATAATATATAAGGAACTCAAAAAAGCAGGCTATGCCCCTAATTGTAACCCTAACCCTAACCTGTTCACTGTTGATGGTATTGCAAACTTGTGTAGCCACTCTGGAAATCAGTGTGAATACTTTTCAAAAAGCTAAAAATAAATCTACACTATGAGCCAGCTATATCATGTTTTGACATGTGCTCCAAAGGACTCAATATCCTACTTCACTGCTGCTCTAGTCACAGTATCTAGGAAATGGAAGCAACCTAGATGTCCTAACTGATGAATGGATAATACAGCATGTGTATGCTATGGAATACTGCTCAGATGTGAAGAAAAATGAAATCATGAACTTGGCAGGAAAATGAAGGGAATTAGAAAAGATCATATTGAGTGGGCTAACCCATTCCCACAAAGAAAATATTCCATATTCTTTCTCAAATGAGACTCCTAGCTCCATACACATAGTAACTGAAGAAAACATGAGATTAAAAAGAGACCGTCTCTGGTGTATAAATCAGTAATAAGGGGTTTAACAAGGTATATGTGATCTAATGGGACAAGTGGCAGCTCAAATTGGGAAGGGCTAAGTCCAGAAGACTAAGGGTAAAGTTACAGTGAGGATGTTTGTGATGATCATAAGGAATCATACTATTTTCTATCTACCTAAAAATATTTACAATGCATGTAAGTCTGTAAATAAACACACACAAAAAGTTTAAGTGAAGTTTTATCATCTGGATGACTACGGTCCCTTTAAAGCTAAAGAGCACCTAACAAAACCCTAACACCACGCACGAGAAGTCCTCTCTTGAGTTGTTCATCAGGGCCATCGAAAAGTCCCCTGAAATATTTCAAGCTATTGCTATTATTGCTATTACCGCCCTTACTTGAACACACCATGCACTTCAGACACATAGCCCAGAGGCTACTGAGCTGGAGCTTATCTGACAGCCCCCTCCCTGGGGTCTACCTTTCATGAAACCAGAAGACACCATGCAAGCATCCAAAGGAAAGAGATGTCCAACCGTCCTACCCAGCTATGGTGCCTACGAACCACAAGAATGATCAGCATCACATGATAACCTAAGGATGCAGCGGTGCTATGCATTGCTTGGCAGTAACCAGCACTTCCCTAATTGGCTTAAGATCTGACCAAAAAGAGGGAAATCATGCCTGGTATTATAAACTTAGCCAATTTCCCGTGGCTACTGAAGTCATGCACCTTGGAAGAGAACCAACAACCACTATTTCACTAACTATGTTCTAAACATTTGTCCTTATAACCAGAGATAAGTGTAGTCCCCACTCCAAATCAAGGAAACGTTTCTTTGCAACAGAAGGAGACAATTAGCAGTCAAAATGCAGAACTCAATCACAATGGATATATATGTATACACATACACACTCACACATACACACATATACATACACACACACATACACATATGCATACACATATGCATACACATATGCATACATATATGCATACACATACATACATACATACACACACATATACGTACATATGTACACACATACACATGGACACACACACATATATACGTACACATATGCATACACATACATGACTCCTGCATGTAAGACTGGGAGATCATTGACAAAGTGGGAACAAGAAGATTCTAAGAGCCAGTGGAACAGGGAGTTCTGTGAGATTGTGTCTCCGAGGAATGTCAGAAGCTATACTCATAAAATCTCACTAATCTGACTGCCTAAACATGAGCTGAACAAGAACAACAGCAACAGACATGCTAAAGTGGATGACCACACAGATGGCACTGCCAAGATTGGGTGCCAGCTTGGGACAGACTCCCTTGAATCACATTAACTGAAACGCTTCTATTGAATTACTTTCTGGGAGCAGAAAACACTTTAGGCTTTCTTGGATTGGGCCATGCCCTAAGGGGCACCCTTCCCTTTCTCCAGTACAGAACATGCCTTTTCTTAGCCATACTAATCTCATTAAAAATTGCAGCCTCTCTAATAACGCATGCCCAGGTTTCCTGTGGTTAAGTATTCGTTCAGGTCTCTGCCCACATCCTGGTTCTTTTATGATGTTCATTACATGGTGTGTCAGTCAGCTTTCATGTCAGTACTTCATGATGAAATATTTGAGGGAGATCAATTTAAAAGAAAGAATGATTTGTTTGTCCTATGGTTTCATTCCAAGGTCACTTGTCTCCATTGTTTCGGAGTCTGTTTCGGAAAGGCAGGGCATCGTAGCAGGGGCATATCCTGGAGCATCATTATTCATCTCATAGCAGCTCTGGAGCAGAAATAGAGATGATGGTGAAGTGGAACGAACATCTCCTCCAAGCCCTCTCCCCACCAGTGACCTAACCTTTCCACTAAGTCTCATCTGGTAAAGTTTTGTCCACCTCCTAAAAGCCCATTAAGCTATGCACCCACAATTGGAGAATCCACTGATGACTTAAAATTCCCTTGATCCACATGACTCCAAAGCCCCAACTCTGAATGTTGCTGCACTGGGGACCAAGCTGTCAGTACATACACTGTAATTTTAAGTATAAACCATGAGTTAACAAGGTTCACTCAAACCACATCCCAGAGTTTCCTGGAACTCCGTGGCTCCTTCCAAATGCTCTTGATGTTCACTAACCTTCATTGAATGAAAAGCTAACTCGCCCCAGGCTCGTCTTTCTCTGGCACAGAAATCTCATTCAGAAAATGTCTTTGACATCGGGATGGGGATGGCCCTCATGCCTCACTGGACAACGACAGGGGGACCGGAGCCATTACAAGGTCCCCTTCAAGTACTGGAGGTCAGGCCTCTATCCCTGCCTTTGCAAGATTAGAATCGCCACAGCCCTTCTATACTTAGAGAAGGGAGGATATGTCAGGGGCAGCCCTGCTTACACACTGAAGGCCTAAAATCAGCCATAGGCCTAAAATCAGCAATAGGCCTGTCATACATGTATACTAACACCAAGTCTTGAGTCTCTGTGGAAAAACATTGAAACAGATGGCTACAAGCTAATGTAAACAGGCAGCTTTTGTGGAAATCTACAAGCCTGAATAGTCATAGACCTTGTAAATAGGTAGCCTTGGCAGACAATACCAACTTAGATAAGGACAAGCGAGTCACAGGCAGAGTCATAGTGACTTGTCCCCTGAACCTTCACCCAGCCAATACCCGGTTCTGAAAGATATCTGTATTCCCCCTGAAAACCCACACTCCATTGTCATTCCCTTCCCCACATCCTGCCTTTATGTGTTTATAACCCCTGTGTGAATGAATTACGATTTGAGAAAAAATAAATTATTAAAAAAAAAGAAAGAAAAAGAAAATGTCTTTGAGCCACTATCAAAGATCTTCTTAGCTTACCTTTTACTTCAAGCTGTCTAGCTGCTTCTGCCAGGGTATTCTATCCCCCATGGCTGTACCTGTGTCCCTAACCTTCTATACTCTGGTTTAATCTGGGAAAATTCCCAATATATGTATAAAAGATTTTTGTCCCTATTTTGCTATGCCATGTAATCCTTTGATCGCCTGCTGGATCTTCTGCATATCCAAGGTCTTTCTTCTTGAGAGTCAGGTGGCATGGCTTTCCCTTTGGTTTTTTGATCCTATCTTGGACTTCTGATATTTTTGCTACTTTTCCTACAAATACTTAACGGTCTTAAAATACAACTCCATCTTTCCATGTTAGTTACATATTTGGAACTCCGCTGCAGGAATGCTTCGTAGGTTTCCCGTCTGGACTAGAATCCCTTGAAGTCTCTCTGAAGCTGTTCAACAGGGAGACATCTCATGCTGGTGTATGAGATGCAGAGGAGAGAATGCAGGTCTGGTTCTGAACCCGTATTGTCTCAGCGTTGCAATGTGAAGATATTCTTTCTCAGAGATACAAACCCTGTTCAAAAGCACATTTGTTGATGGCCTAGATACTTGAGGAATGGGTGCTCAGAAAGTTAGCTTTTGCTGTGGTTCACATGTCACTTGACGTGGCCTGGACATCAGGAGTTCCTCCTTGGCAGGATTACGCGGGCATCAGTACTTACGAACCTCCAACAATAGGAATATGCTGCAGCTTGCAAGCTTCAGAGCAGACAAGTCCTTTTTGATGTATAACCCTCATTCTGGAATAAAGCCTTTCAGGCTGAGCAGCCCCTTGTCCATCGCAAAAGCTCCTTGCTATGGCATGCTTTTGACAGACTAGCAGCACCTAACCCTGAGGGCAGACTTCTTTTTGCTAAGATGGGGCTGAAGAAAGCTTGCAGTATGTGAAGAAGAGGCTTTTGATACCATATAAAAGGCTATGATGGGCCCAACAAGGCTGCTGGGAGTTGGGAGATTATACCTGGGTGCTACATTTTCTCTTAATCCCTCTACTCTAGGAGTCACTGATGTTCACACAATGTCTCTCTGAAAGATTTTTACAGAAGTTGTTAAACTTGTTTTGCAAAATGTTAACCTACTACCTTATTGGTGCGTGTGTGTGTGTGTGTGTGTGTGTGTGTGTGTGTGTGTGTGTGTGTGTGTGTATCAGGGAGAGACAGAGAGAGGCAGAGACAGAGACAGACAGATACACTTCCTGACATGGTAAGTTCTGTCAGGTGAGCATCAGAGGTTGACAAAGTGTCCATGGAGAAGAGAACAGTGTATGGCTGTGACTTGTCACAGTCAGGGAAGGCATCCCTGAGCTGGAGGCTAGGAGTTTCTGTTGGACATCTACGTGACAGTCTGTGTGCATCCCCACCCTAAATGCCACACACAATCCATGGCTTTCTGACAATGTTGGAGGTCCTCTTGAAGCAATTGAATTTTATTTCTATTGCTGGTTTTAAGTGAACAAAAGACTTAAGGGGAGTGAAGGGTCCATTTCTGACACATTGAAAACAGATCAACATTCATTAGCAGTGCTGTGGTATCTCCCCTGAGAAGGCTTCTTTGTAGACTCAACATCTCAGCGAGGAGAAGTCTGGCAGCCATGTCCTCAGTGGGTTTGAGTGAGGATTCCAGTGTGAGACTCTAAGGTCACAGGGCCCATGCTACAGGCTGCTGACGTTAGCACAATGCAGTGGTTTGCTGTGATCCAATTTGCTTCCCACTGACAGCGCTAACGAGGTTAGACTGCAATGATTCCCTCTGTTTTCCAGCAGGAGAGACACCAGGCTGAGAGACACAAGAGGCAGGTTTTGTAAAGTCACACAGGCACTAAATAGAGAAGACTGAAACCCAGTTTGTCTAGCCGTACAAGCTGAAGACCCCACCAGTAGGCAGCAAGGCTTCCTTGGATGAGAAAACACCACTAACAACAAATACAGAATGTGCGGAAATACCAGCTCCCAGAAGGATATCTGGAAATACCGGCGAATGTTTTGTTTCTTTCTGTTTTGTAATTCTTTTTTTATGTTCGAATACAAAGTAACGGGTTCCATCCTGTCCATACATATGTGTTACTGGCTTTGTTCTCATTCAGTCCAGGATTCTCTCCTCTGCCTCCTCTCCCCAGCTGCTTCCCTTCCCTGATAGTCTCCTTTCTGCTTTCCTATCCCATGTATCCCTTTCCATTTCCCACCTCCCTTGAGATCTCTAAATTTCTGGGCTGGTTGTAGGAGGGGGAGCTCAGTCTATAAAGATTTGCCTTGCATGCAGAAGGTCCTGAGTTTGATCCACAGAACCTACATAAAAAGGTTGAGCATGATAGTAGCACACTTATAGTCCCAGTCTGGGAGAGGCAGAGTCAAGCAGATCCCTGGACCTCCGTGGCCAGACGACCTAGCCTATACGGTGAGCTCCAGGTCAACGAGAAAGCCTGACTCAAAGGGAGTGTCTGGTGTTCCTCTGGTTTCCATGGTTTCCTAACTTTGAGGGTTGCTGGTGCTGTGCTGATGTTTCTGCCTCTGTAAGAGAGTTGGTATTTTCCCTTTGCAGCTTTTAACATTGTGTCTTTGCTGTGTAGCTTTGACATCTTCACTATAGTGTGTCACGGGTATTCTCCTCTGGCCACACCTATCTGAGGCACAAGATGCCTCCTTGGGTCTGAATGCCTATTTCTTTCTCAGATTTGTGAATGTTTCTGCAGTATCTCTGTTGAGGTATGAGTGTGTGTTCTCTGTGTCTTTGGTGCCTGTCTCAGTTCCTTCTCCCTTTGGACTCTCACATTTGGTATCTTATCCATACTCAGGGGTTCTCAGATGGTTCTCAGTTCTGGTCATACTCTGTCCCCTTGCCTCCTTGCTGTAGTCTGAACACAGCATCTCCTCAGCCCTCTCCAGCCTCTGGTATGTTCCTTCTGCTCTGCCAAGTCTGTTCTTGATGTTTCCCACTGTATTTCTATGTGAGTCACTGAGTTCGCCATTCCCAACATTTCTATTATATATTTTTTTTCAAATCTGAAATCCCTTGCTGGCTTTTTCTTCCATGTTGCTGACTTTTTCATTGGCATTGTTGCTGATTTTCTTATTCACTCTGCTGACTTCTCCCCCTGTGGTGCTGACTTCTGTCTCTAGGGTCTGAACTGGATCAATATGCTTGTTTGCAACTTCTTTTAGGTCGTCCATCATTTTTGCCACAAAACTTGAGTCTTCATCTGACATATTGCTATTCCAGAATCTGAGTTCAGCAGCTGAGAAGCCCTGGTGATCTTTCAGAGTCACGCTTCTCTGCTCTGCCACTCTCCTTGCCTTTCTGTATTGTAATTTGTGCATCTATCAGTTTGGACATCTCTTGGGGATCTGGAGTGGGGCAGGGGTCTTCCTACTGGGAAGCCTAAGCCTTGAAGGTACAGTCTCGACTATACCACTCAGCAGGGTGGAAACAAAGTACCTTAGGCGAGCGACATCACACTATGCAAGAACCACAGTAGCAGGATGACATCACACTGTGCAAGATTCAGCCACACAGCTAAAGTAATTACAGTCTGCTAATGCATCGTCAATGAGCGCAGAACTGAAAAGGCCCAAACTGTTGTAGAATGCACTATAAATTGTTTAGGGTAAGCATTGGAACAGTAAATAAATAAGAAAGGAGATAGGCAAAGGGGAGAAGAGGGACTGTGAGGTTTGTTAGATGGATGGAAAATAAAGATGGGGTAGAGAAAAAAGCTTCAGAGAAGAGCAAGAGGTTAAATTTTTTAAGGAAGAAAAGGAAAACAAAACAAAATTTCCCAGTATTAAAAAAGTCCTAAAATTTAGGTAAAATGTAAAAGGGGGAATAGAAATCTAAGCATACTTTAAAAGTCTGATAAGCCAAAGTAAAAAGGTTTCTGAATGTGAAGAGATAGAACAGAAGAGACACGCAGAGAAAAGCAGTGCCCTTCAAAGGCTGGGGTGACCAAGGCTTGGTGTCCAGGTGACACTATTGGGAGGTAGTAGAAACATTAAGAGGTGCACCTAACGGACAGTCCTTAGCTCACAGGGATGTACCCCACCACATCCTTCTTCGAATTGCTTCCCAGCAGGAGTGAGCACTTTTGCTCTGTCGCACGCTTCCTCCTTGATGACACGTCCCCAAGCAAGTGGCACAATCAGTTGTGAGCTGAAACACTCAAAGCTGTGAACTAAAATAAACTTCTCTTCCCAAGTAAACTATCCCAGCACGCGTTGTGGTGACAGGAAGGTGGCTCTCACCTTCCATCATCCCCGAGGTTCTTCATATCCCCACTCTGTCGTCTCACCATCCACACACGCCTAGCCGGTCCCCTGGAAATGCCCAGCCTGTACTTCCCTGTGCTCTCTTTACTCTGAGAACCTTCTCAGGCAGGCTGTTCTCCTTAAGTCTGACATCTCTCTACGATAGATTCAAGCTGTTGCCTATGCTGATGCCGATGGCTCATTCTTCTTATTAGTCAGTAAAATTTCCTTTGTGACTATTCCAGAATTTAGTCAGCCTCTTGCTCTTTGAAGAACATTTGGGTTGATTCCACATCCTGATTATTATAAATAAAACTGCTAGGAGATTTCATACACAAGATTCCGCATATTCAGTTATATTCCTACTTCACGTTTAGTTTTTAAAATAACTGTCAAACCAATTGTCAGAGTGATTGTACTACTTTTATGTTTCCACTAGCTACACATGAGAACTTAAGTTTGGATGTACCAAGGTTAGAATCTGCTATGATTTGCCTCTTAAATGCCAAACACCCCCACCCATACCTCACCCCACCGTTCACAGCAAATTCTTGCGTAGTTCCCAGGGCTGTTGGTAGATGGTAAGAGTCTTAGGAGACATGTTCTAGCGGAGGTAAGTCATTAGGAGCATACCACTGAAGAGGATGTTAGGATCCTGACCCTTCCTCTTTCTCTCTACTTCCTGAACACTGTGCTCGGTGAACACCTCTCCCACTTTCTTTCTGGCTTGTTCACAGCCCAAAGTGATGGGGCCAAATGACCAGGGACAGAAACTTCCAGCACTATAAACCAAGATGAACCTTTCCCCCTGTTAACCTGTTTGTCTTGAGTAGTCTGTCACAGCAACAGAAAGCAAACTAGAGCCTAACAGGCTTACCTCAAGGCAGCTATCAGCACTCCCACTGGTCCCCTTGCTACTTGCTTTTGGGAGGTAGCAGACAAATTCACATATGCACATATTTGTGCAAGTCCTCTGAATGCTGTCTCAAGCTATAACACATTTTCAAAGCAAATGAATCCTTAGAAGGGCAGAATCCACACATGAGTACAAAAGGGTCCATTACCTTACTGAAAAACCTGAGTTTTTACATTGTATTTTCACTGGATATTCCCGTAAGATGTTGTTCTTTGTAAGTACTGCTAAACATAGTGTCTTTTATTCTTTAAAGATAGTGTCACTATTACAGTTAGAGGCTGTGAAGATTGTTAGAAGCCTGAGTTAAATGCCACCATTTTGAAAACTCTGAGAATGCCTGGGAATACTGGTTTATTGCCCTGAATACCAAAGAGTAGCACAGCAGAAGTTTGAAAACATTGCGGGATTACATGAGTGGCCTTTGACTGGGTCGGGGGTCTTTGGGCTGTTGTGAGGAGACTCTGGATTGTGAGGAGCTGTCTCCCTGTTTAGATGCAGGAGGCAGGGATCAGTTTACTTCTGTTCAGATCTCCTGCAGTGATGTTAACATCTGGTTTGTTCGTGTGCTCCCACAGTTCCCTCTAAACTCTGATAGTGGAATGTGTGTGTGCGCGTGCATGCGTCCTGTGTGTGTGTGTGTGTGTGTTCACATGCATAAATACCTTATAGCACTTTAGTTAAAATCTTTTTGGGTGTTTTGAGTCTGGCTGGATGTCTGTGTAGGTCTGATGGTTGCCCTCTACCAAGTCCTGCCTTTCTAAGACCTTCTTCCTGCTTTCTGACAGGGGTTGAGGAAGATGTCCAGATGGCCCTGGCCATCCTGCTGTCATCATGCTAGAGGATAAAATAAGTCTTTCCGGCATGCCCTCACATAGCCGCGTGCCTGGCCTAAACACTTCAACAGGGCAGTTGATCAGGGTGCGTCTGCTTTTTTCCTCCCCCTTCCATCCTTCTCCCCTCCCCTCGTCCCTCGATCTTCTCCCTATTTCTTCTCTCTCCCTCCCTGGGGCGTCTCCTGAAGACTCCCGCTTCCGGCCGTCCGCAGAAGTGTGTCCCGCCTCTCCAGCCTCCCCGATGGCGGCGCGGGTGGTGGAGGCAGTAGCGGCAGCGGCGCATCTCCTGCCATCGTCGGCAGGCAGGTCCTCTGGGCGGCCCAGCTGGACGTGGCTGAGCCTAAGCCCGATGGCGATGAACTATAGCGCGAAGAATGAGGTGGACGGCGGGCGCACGGGCCCTCCTAGGGGCGCCACCAAGACCCGGAGACCAGATAACACGACCTTCAAACTTCAACGGCTGCCCGACTGGCAGCCCATCCTCACGGCCTGCACGGTGCTGCCCACCTTCTTCATCATCAGCCTCATCTTCATCCCCATCGGCATCGGCATCTTCATCACCGCCAAGAACATCCGTGAGATTGAGATTGATTACACTGGAACAGAACCTTCCAGCCCCTGCAATAAATGTTTATCTTCGGATGTGACGTCTTGTGCTTGTATCATTAACTTCACACTGGAACAGTCGTTTGAGGGCAATGTGCTTATGTATTATGGACTGTCTAATTTCTATCAAAATCATCGTCGTTATGTGAAATCTCGAGATGATAGCCAGTTAAATGGAGACCCTAGTGCTTTGCTTAATCCAAGTAAGGAATGTGAACCTTATCGGAGAAACGAAGACAAACCAATTGCTCCATATGGAGCTATTGCCAACAGCATGTTTAACGATACGTTAGAATTGTTTCTGGTTGCCAATGAAACTGATCCCAAGCCTATTCCAATTCCTTTGAAGAAAAAAGGTATTGCTTGGTGGCCAGATAAAAATGTGAAATTCAGAAATCCACCTGGAAGAGACACCCTCCAAGAAAAGTTTAAAGATACAACAAAGCCAGTAAACTGGCATAAACCAGTATATGAGCTAGACCCTGATGATGAAAGTAACAATGGATTCATAAATGAAGACTTTATTCTTTGGATGCGTACTGCAGCATTTCCTACTTTTCGTAAGTTGTATCGTCTTATAGAGTGGAGAGATGATTTACACCCGACATTACCAGCTGGACAGTACTATTTGAACATCACATACAATTACCCTGTACATTCCTTTGATGGACGAAAACGGATGATCTTGAGCACTAGTTCATGGATGGGAAGAAAGAATCCATTTTTGGGAATTGCTTATATTACTGTTGGATCCATCTACTTCCTTCTGGGAGTTGTACTGCTAGCAATTGATAATAACTCTAGAAACAGTAGTAATATGGCTTATATCACCATTTAATTTTACATTCTGAAACCAAACCTGCTGCATATTCATCAAGGCCGGTCCTGTTCAACCTAGCTTTTGAATGCTGATGCCTGGTTAGTATGTCATTTTTAAGTTGGCACATAACTTTAAAAAGACTAAATGTAAATAAAACACTTCATCATTTTAAAAAGAAAAAAACTGAGTCTTTCCGTCGGTCACAAGGTGCTGAGAGGTGAGGATGGAATCCACATTTCCTGCCTGGCTTTTGCTTGGTCCTCTAGCAAAAGAAAAATGCTTATCCAGGCTGCCTGCTGCTGCTGCTGGGCAGGGATGGGAATTAAGACTTTCTATACAGATTTCTCTACAGCTGTGGTGCCAGAGAGTTGATAGTATTCAGCTAGGAGTTAAAAGGGTATGGTTAAAACGTGTTCTGTCTTATTTCCCAGTCTTTCTGCTAGAAGAAGGAAGCTTTCTTACAGATTTATTTATCTGAGCCTTCAGGTAGGTCTGTGTGAAGAGTGGATGAGGCCTTCGGTGAATACTCATCATTGCCGTGATGACAGCCTTGTCCCAGATACCAATGCCTTAGGCCCAAGAGAATAAGAATGGCAACAGTGTGTGCAGAAGGTATCAACCACAGCCTCCTCTTCCAGGATAGCTGCCCCTTCAGACTGCCCCCCAACTAAGACCTCTGACTGGGACTACATAATACCCTGCCCCATCTCAGCAGTCTGTATTATAAAGGCTGCTGGAAGCTTCTCTATCTGAGTGTTTATGGTCCTCCAGAGCCCATCTTTGCTTGTGTTGCTTGTGTCTGGATTGCAACTTCTTCAGAACGCAGACAAGAATATCTGGGAGACAGAAGGCCCTGGAAGAACTCGAAGTCTCAGATCCCATCCATGGTCTTTCTGGCCAGCCTTCCTTCTGCTCCCCATGTTGAGTTCCCATTTGGTCCCCTACTGAAATATTTCCAGGGATTTTAGCTGTAGTGCCAAAACAGAGCTAGGAGGCCTACATCTGTACATGCTTGCCTAGACCTGAGAACCTGACTGCTTTTTCGAGCCAAATACTTCTCTACTTTGGGACTGGAAAGTTCCTCAGCTTTTTTTGTTTAATTTTCCCATCCATAAGTGCTCCATAGTAAAATGTGGTGAAGAATTGGGCTAACATTTTTTTTTTTTAATTTAGCTGAAAGTACATTGCAGCTTGCAGAGGAAGAAAGCCTGTGCATCTATTGCAGCCTTTGGAAGGTTTCTCTGCTTGGCTCCTCGCTGCTCTGGTTTTGAAATGAGCAGTGTGGGTTGTCCCTGACACAAGCCCCTCTGCAGGCATTGTCACTACAAATGGAAGTCTGCTTCCCCCACACTTAAGAATGACAAATGACACTGAGACACAGAAGTCCTCAAGTGACAGCTGTTAGCCAGACAGCCTGTCACAAATCCACCTTCACAGAGGAACAAGCCCAAGACTCAAGCCTTCCCACAGGGAGATTGAGAGGAGTGAGAAGGAAGCAGTCCTTTCCTTCCTTAAATACCTTCACCATTTCTCACAACCCTCTAAACATAAGTATCGCTGTTTCCCAGTGCTCAGTAGTGAGGCTTAGAGTTTAACCTGCTGCTTTTTTTGGTCACCCTATGTGTAGGTTAATGCTGCCACAGAAATGCTACAACTGCCCTTGTCTTTAAGGGCTTGAAGCCCTCCGCCCCTCCCCATTCAGTAGTAGGGAAGAGACTCCAGAGACAGCACAGGCCTGGTACACTGTACCCCAGACTTTGTCTTCAGCCCCCCAGCAGACGAGGCCTTGGTGGCAGACTCCAACAACAGGCTGAGAAGCCACTGACAATTCTGTCACTTGGCTTGGGTCCTTTGTGAGCCACCTCTCTCTGAGGCTTCCATTTCTTCTTTGCTGCCTATATAGAGAAGTCTAATCTTGAGGGGACACAAACGATGGAAATGGTAAGGAGAAACCAGCCATTCTTCTTCCATCTTGAGGGAAGCTGGAAGAACATGAGACTTCCCACATCTGGCCTGTTTTGCTTGCAGATGTTGGGATTGGAGCAGACATTGCCATTAGCCCTGCACCCTGTTGGAATGAATTCTGCTTGCTGATTGAGTCAACTTTCTGTTGGATATTTCAGCTCCAATGTCCTGCAAGAGGAAGTTTTCTTGGAGATTGGAGACTACCTACTAGGAACCCCAGAATTCTGTGCAGAGATTAGAACCTCCAACTCTCAGCTTTCTCTGAGGCAAGAGGACATGTACACTAGCTTTCCAATGGCTTTGACACTTGAGGTAGGAGAAGCATTGACTCCAATGCTTTTAATATTATTTGTATCTTGCTAGTGATCTATAAGATTTGAAATTATTTTTGGCGATAAGAATTGAACTCAGGGCCTCGAGTATACAGGGCCCATGTTCCACCACTGAACTATGAACTGTCCCCCAGGAAGATATATTTTTACGCCAAATCAGTAAGTCAATTTATACATAGTAATAAAAAAAAACACATTTGATTTTGGAGTTGGGGACAGTTGAATGTATTTATTATAACACTGGGATGGGAGTAAGCAGTGTTTTATACAACACTCAATTAATGCAGGAAAGCAAAGAACAAAAATAGATGAGTGGGTAGAGTGGTAGGGGAACGCTTAGCCTCAGTAAGTGTGTACACGGTTTTGCAATCAGACATTGCAGAAGTTAGCTATTTTAATACCCTATGCACAGAAGTCTTGACAAATGGGTGAGGGTTTTCTGAGGGCCTCAGTGCCCAAATGTTCACAATGAAGGAGAGAGACTCTGAGGGCCGGGACAAAGGACTGATGGGCTACATGGCAAGACACCCATCCTTGCCCGGCATGTTAAGAAGTTAGAGCTGTGCAGACCTTGTGCGGGCTATGGGGTCTACGAGTATATCAGACTTCTGTTCCCTTCTTGCTCTCAGACAAGGGATCACCCCCAAACAGGGCCCTCTCAGTACTACAGGCACCAGCTGCAATTTGTAGCTGACTCTGCCCACTTCCTCTCTTTTGAAGCCACCTACAGTTCTTATGTACTTTGGCTCTTGAATGCTGCTCGAGACGGCCTGTGTGTTAAATGCTCAGTTGCAGCCTTGTGGGATACTACTGGGCATGGTGGATCTCCAAGTAGGTGGGCCCTAATGGAAGGAAGTTAGGTTCCTGGGGATGTACCCTTAAATAAGACACCAGGAATGGGGCTCTTTCCCATCTCTCAGCTTGCTTAAAAGTTACAAGATAAGAAGCCTCCTCCACCATGCTTCCATGACACACTCCTTAGCACAGGCTCAATTCAACTGCACACTGACTGGAGCCACCATGACTGTGAGCCAAGGAAACCTTGCCTCCTTACAATTGTTTCTGAGTTTCCTTCTGTTGTGGTTTGAATAGGTGTGGCCACCATAGATGCATGTGTTTGAATGGTTGACCATACGGAGTGGCACTATTAGGAGGTGTGGCCTTGTTGAAGGAAGAGTGTCACTGTGCAGATGGGCTTTGAGGTCTCCTATGTTCAAGCTCCACCCAGTGTGGAAGAGAGACTCCTCTTGCCTGCCTTTGGATAAAGATGTAAAAGTCCCAGCAACTCCAGCATGCTGTCTGTCTGCCTGCATGTTGCCATGTTTCATGACAATAATGGACCAAACCTCTGAAACTATAAGCCAGTCTCATTTAAATGTTTGCCTTTATAAGAGTTGCCTTGATCATGGTGTCTCTTCACAGCAATAAAACCTTAATTAAGGCAGCTCCTTTATAAGTTTTGTCAAAGTGACAGAAAGTTGACTAACACAGGGCCTATGAGCCAGGAGCACTGCCTCATTTACAGCATGCTCAGGAGGTTTTGTTCCATAGGGCAGGGTATGTGCCCCCTACATGGGACTGAAGTGCTACAGGACTATGCCATATTTACTCATCCTCCTGCCAGGCAATAACAAGGAAGAGGTTGTCCGAGAGGGTAGAGTCAAGCACAGCATGTGGACTCTACAGGAGGAAAAGCATGAGTGCAGCCTCCCCACTCCACCCCAGTGTGATCCTGCCACACAGCACTGTCCCTCATTGAATCTGGCCATCCTTTCCTGATCATTTGACAATGGCCAGCTGCTTTTGAAAAGGTGAGCTCTTACATGGTAAGGAATCAGACAAGAAGAGCACGGGCCAGCAAGATGACTGTGCCAGTAAAGGCTATTGCCCACAAGCCTGATGAGTTGAATTGGATTCCTGGGACCCACATGGTAGAAGGAGAGCTCTTATTCCAAAAAGTTACCCTTGGTTCTCCACTCATGCAAAGTGGTACACGTGTGCATGTGCTTATGTATATACACACACATATACACACCATAAGATAGATAGATAGATAGATAGATAGATAGATAGATAGATACATACATACATACATACATACATACTTAGATACATGCATAGATATATAGACAAATAGATACATAGTTAGATACGTTCATATATATATATACACATAGATACATTTATACATACATATAGATACATTTATGCATACATATAGATACATAGGTAGGTATAGATATAGATAATATTTTAAGAGAAAAGGAGTGCCTGCCTCACTGGTGCAACTATGGCTTTGACTGTGGATTTGTTCTTTCCCTGAAAAATCAGAACACAGCCTCTCGTGGAACAAGAAGTTTTACCTAAAGCATCAGCTCCTAACGTTGATCCTGTGCCCTTTGGGCCAGGTGACTTTTGCATTCTGAAAAAAAAAAAAACAAATCTGTTCTGGAAGAAAAATGCTTCCAGAATAAAAACTATTTGTCATCTAGTGTGTATGTTCTATTTTGAACCAGCTTTAGTATATATATAAATGGATGGATGGATAGATAGATAGATAGACAGACAGACAGATAGGTAGGGCAGATATTCAAACCCAGAGCGACTCTCTGGCCTTTAGCTTCCAGGGCTCACACCATGGGTCTCCAGTCCCTTGGGCATTCAAATTGGAACTAAGCCAAAGACACAGCGCAGTATCTCTGGCTTACAGGCCTGTTATGGATTCTGAGCCTCTGTAAGGGCATGAGACAGCTCCCCTAGGGAGTTCCCTATCATGTCACATATATAGACAGGCTTGGCCTGCGTAAGACTTAGTAACCATTCATCAAGCTGTTCCCAGGTTGCCAGTAGCATCCTGTTCTGATAACACCCAACCTTTAATTCCATTTGTAGTAAGCAGCTGGCTGCTGTAGACGGCCCTCGGCCTGTGTCCCATCTCCTCAAACAGACTGTTCATTGTCTCCCTTTGTTTGGAACAACAAACACTGCATTTCTGGACGCATGTCTCTGAGGCAGCCCTGTGCCCGGGTTTGCTCATTACATGTGGTATAGCTGCACAGAGCTATCACACTCCTCGAAAGTAAGCACAATTATTGAAACACTTTGTAATGTTTAGTGAGATGGAAAGATGTCCAGTACCACACGTGGCTAACGTATTTAGTAATGTGGCTAAATTTCCAATCGCTTCAGAAGTTTCTGTTGGTTAATGGTTGTCACTAACCACTCTAACATTGCAGTTGGTTGGGTACTTTGTATTCAAATGAAATAGAGATGACGTATTATACAAACAAAGAGACAACATTCTCAACAGGAAATACCATTCAATCCAGCAGTCCCCCTTGTGGTCACTTCCCCTGGATAAACCCTTGAGAGGATCCAACCCACTCTTAAAGTACAAATGGCAGAATATGACAAAAATATCAGGAAAAAAAAACATCAGGGAGAAAAGTCACCATTTAACAAAGAAGGTAGTGTAGACTTAAGCAACTCCTGTCTCTGCTCAAGGGCCTAGGCTGATGTCATGGGGCCGAGTGAAGCAGCACACAACTGTAATCTCAGCTACTCAGGAAGCTGAGGCAGGGGGATCACTTTAGCCAAGAGTTTCAATGAGACCATTCTGAAGAAAATATCAAAAATAAGAAACTGGTATTTAAGAATCTTAAGAATTAAAGTCAGGGCTAGGGTGATGGCTCAGCAGTTTGTAGCACTTGTTACTCTTGCAGAGGACCTAGATTGGGTTCCCAGTGCCCACATGGTGGCTCACAAATGCCTATATCTCCAGTTACGGGATATCTGATGCCCTTTTCTGGCTTCTACTGGCTCCAGTGGACATGTGGGGCACATATAATATTAAATAATACATGCCCCTTGAGCATACTTCCTGTACCTGAAGCCAAAGAGGTGCAGGGGTTTTGACCAGAGACTCTGCCACAGGCATCACCTTCAGTTTGGGAATTTCCTTAGTAACTGAAGCTAGGGCTTACCTCATTATCCTGTGAAATGACAGAGGTCAGGAACCACTGTGAACCTCAGCGTCCACTTGTGGCTGGAGCCTTCTTATCCGAGGGTAGGTGCACAGTAAGCCAATGGATGAGGAAAATTAAAGAGCCCTACTGCCATTTCTCATGCACCATTTAAAACTGCTGTCAACATGACAGTGTCAGTTTTGGTGTGGCCCTTCCACCACCCGACACACAGAAGCCCCAGGAAGTTTTAACAGCAACTGGAAAGCTGAGCATATTCGAAGAGACCTACTTGGTGTTCTATTAAGTGTGGAGTGTGGAGAGCTGTTTCCTCCAGGTTGGACACAATCATTGCCATCTTGAATCAGAAGAGCTGTGATCACCCAAGGAAACCTTCACAAGGTTAGGGTTACTGGCATTCCTTTCTGTGGAAGGATGAAGGGATGGGGGTCTCCGGAGCCTTCTCCAGATTTCACAACATGCCTTCCTTCCTTCCTTCCTTCCTTCCTTCCTTCCTTCCTTCCTTCCTTCCTTCCTTCTTTCCTTGAGGTGAATAATTGCTGTGGCAGAGATTGGCAGAAGAGCTGAGGGAGATACTTTTCCCCAGCTGTAGCTGCGAGCACTTGCCCAGGGAGACTTCTCCATGGTACATCTCTTTTGTTGATCCCTCATGTTACGGATGGGACTCTTCAGTGGTTTATCTTACCCACGGTTTTCAAATGACTTCCCAGTGGTGCAGCTGCCTTTGAGTCTCCCACCCCAGCCAGTAAAGTCGCTGGCTTCCCAAGCTTGACTCAAACAGAATTCTCTCTTTAGCAGCTTCTCACATGAGGGGACTCGAGCCAGATGTTCTTTTTAAATACTCAGTGTCACCACCACTGGGCTTATGTAGTGACTATGGAAATGGTGTTAGGAGACAGGCTGTTCCTCAAAGTCTGGCCAACCAAGGGAGGGACTCACTATCCTTGTTGGTGTTGAACTATGCCACAGGGGAATAGTTGGTCTTCTTTAGGTATTAAAGTAGGGAAGAGTCTGTTTCAGACTGCGCCCTTCACTCCTGTGCCTCAGTGTCCTCCTTTCAGTAAGGACTTTTAAAAATAAGGGGACACAGTATCAAAATTATATGGAAACTTCTACAGTCACAAAAGGAGTCATTGCATGCCAACAAGGCATATGCTGCTCTTGCTGGTTTTTTACTGTATTAGAGTATCAGCCTCACACTTGGAGGTTTTCTTATTCTGTGCTTTCAAGAGGCGTGTCCATATTAAAAGTCAAACAGAGTAGAGGCAATGGTACAGAAGGTATCGACAGACCATAAGATCAGCATAGTTGGGCTGGAGAGATGGCTCAGTGGTTAAGAGCACTGACTGCACTTCCAGAGGTCCTGAGTTCAAATCTCAGCAACCACATGGTGGCTCACAACCATCTGTAATGAGATCTGATGCCCTCTTCTGGTGTGTCTGAAGACAGCTACAATGTATTCATATATAATAAATAAATAAATCTTTAAAAAGATCAGCATAGTTGGCTTATTCGTGAAGGGAGCAATGAGAAAAACAAACAGGCTCTCCCATGCGATCTGTTTTGCGGTGCTTAGTCACAGACGCAGAGGATAGAAAGAGCAGCTAGACTCAGACCGTGTTATACTTCTGCTCTCTCAAAGAATACTTACCCCCATGTTCCCTAACACACCTGAGATTGCTGCTATCTGCACCACAAATGGGTACAAATGCCAACTGAGATGTACAGTGCCACCTCCATGATGAGTAAGCCTGTGGGGAAACTTCTTCTTCCCAGAAGCTGGAGATGGGTAAAGATTATATTTCATCTGTACTGTCGTGACCCAGAATGAAAAGCCATGAAGGCGAGACATATCCCAGCAGACTTTTAACACTTAAAGACGTGATTTATCCACTTGGTCAAGTTACAAGACTGTGAGCAAATACTCGAGATCGCTTGTAAATTCTCTGGATGGTGAAACCATCTCAGAAGGAAAAAGCCACTGCAATAACCAGGTAAAATGAAAAAGAAAACAACGTAGACAATGTTTCTGCCATCAGGGCAAACTGCCACTGGTCCCCAGTGTTAAAAATGCACACGGGTAGAGAAACTTGGCAACTCGTTGTTTAATAAAAACTTATACTGCCCTACTCTCCAGCTTCTAAGAAAAGTAGATGTAGTAAAACTCAAATAGGGTACATTCTCTGGAACCCTTGGAGGGCCTGGCTGAGAGTCCGCACCCAGAGCCATTAGGGTAGCCTACTCTAGGACTCATAGATGATAACCTCATGAATTAATAACTAGAAGACTCACAAAACTAAGAAAGATCTGCCCTTACTTTAGGCAGATCAAACTCAATACTATCAAAGAGGACTTAACACACTGTTCTTACTTTCCAAAGGAAAATCTTGGTTTTTAAAACTTGTCCTTTTGAACCCCTTTAACCTAAATATTAGGTGTCCTGGAAAATATACCTACTGGAAATGTTCTCTTGAAGCATGCCGAAGGTGTCCTTTTCAGAGGTGCTTAACCACTAATAATACAGCAAAGCCACGGAGAGTGGATGCTTGAATTTGTGGATCCTCTATGGAAAAAAAAAAGGCCAAAAACACTGGTTTGCTGGCAGATGACCAGGTGTCCAAATCACTGAGGATCTTAAATTAAGCCCTGCAAGACTTCTTGCTAGGGATAAAACAAATGAGTATAGAAACCTTCAAAAATAATTTCTCAGGGCTGAAGAGATGTCTCAGTGTCGAAAAGCACTGGCTGCTCTTCCAGGGGACTCTAGTTCAGTTTCCCAAGGACCCACCACCGATGGTTCATGGTTGTCTGTAATCCCAGTTCCAGGGGCATCTGACGCCCTCTTTTGGCCTCTATGGGTCCCAGGCACAAGTGGTGCACAGACATGCATGCAGGCAAAATACCCAGACACATAAAATAAATAATAAATAAAAAGAAAATAGTTTGTACTATTATATGTAAATACAGTAATATTTTTATATCCGTAGGACACCTGAATTATTCCTCACAGGCATGGCCAGATAATTGGGCTTTAGTTGACTCTAGATGCAGTCAAGGTGACAGCCATGATTAGCCATCACAGCTGGATTCAGATCGTCAATACCTACATTGAAAAGCCAGGCATGGTGGAATATACCAATGATTCCAGCTCTGAGGAAGCAGAAACTGTAGAATCCCTATGGCTTGCTGGCCGGTTGGTCTTCCCTTATCAGTGAGCTCCTGGGAGGTTCAATGAGTGATCCTGTCTCAAAACACAAAATGGACAACTGATGAAGATGACCAATGTTGAGTTCATGCACCCACATGCACAGTTACATACATTTGCAGGCACACACACTTCCACACACGCACGTATACACACAAGAACACACACAAATCTATATGTAGGTATTCAAATCCACTTTATTCATAGTCATACAACTCTGAAATCAGTCCCAGCGTCCATTAGCTGGTGATTTTCAAATATTTTCACATATGTTGGACTGCTGTTCAGCCATAGGAAGGCGTAAGCAACTGATGTGGGGCAGCATGAGTGGATTTCAGGTCCGTTGTGCCTCCTGAAAGGAGCAAATTCGAAGGCATTTGACGAGCTGCAGTAAGCAAGGCAGCGTCTGCTATGATCTGGGGCATGAGGGAATTTCCAAGGGTGACAATCACTGTGCCATGGTTTAAGCGGTGGCAGCAGTAGGGTCACACAATTGGATACAGTGCTCAAATCTTATAGATTTCGACACTCAAATGAAAATTACTTTGTGGGGATGGGGCTGTAGCTCAGTTGGTAGAAACTTCTTAGCATCCACAAAGCGCTAGGCTCTGCCCCAAGGACATCGTAAACTGGGCCTGATGGTGCATGCCTATAATCCCTGGACTCAGGAGGTGGAGGCAAGAGATCAGGAGTTCAGTGTTATCCTCGACAACATAGTGAGTCTAAGGCTAGCCTCAAAACATTAAATAAAGTTAGAAATAAAGTTGCAATGTGTAGATTGACAAGAAAAAGCCAAGATGGCAGAGGCAGCTGTCACCCACTTTGACGAGCCTGAGAGCCATAGAGGCTTCCAGGGGAGACACAACTCGGTGGAGGATAAGTCTACAGAGCATTCAGATCTCTGGAACAATAAAAAAAAAAAAAAAGTCAAACCACACAGACAAACAAAGAAGGTCTCATGGAAAGATGCATACAATTGTTTAGAAAGATGGTGGAGTGGAACTGCACGCTTCATAGAGAGAAACACAATTAGAGATACAACAGCTGAAGCAGCAGGTATGTAGGGCAGGGAGGGTGATGCGCAGCCTGGACCTCTCGCAAGTTCTACCCCCAACGGCTTTGCCCAGACCTCCATGGTCCATGCTGCTGCTGGAGGCCATGCTTGCGTCTGTGATTCGTGCTACCGCTGGAGACTGTGTTGGTGTCCCTGATCAGGGCTGCTGCGGGAGACCATGTTGATGTCAGTGATCTGTGCTGCTGCCAGAAACCATGTGAACTCCACCATCGGTGCTGCTGCTGCCTGTCATGGGCAAGGAAGCTTCTTTTGTAGTGGTATGGATACTTGCAGACTCATAATTGAGAATGAGAAACAGTAAAGGTCTCTGTGGCATCCTCTCTCAAAAAATAAAAATTTAAATTTAAAAATAAAAACAGTCTAGACCGGAAGCTATTGAAGAGAGTCCTCTAAACATTTTGTGAAGGACACTTAAGGGTAGCTTTTCACAGTTGATAGCTTCTGGGAGGGTTGTAAGGTGGAGAAGGACTCAGTTTTCTTTAAGGGTCTGACCACTGGGAGTGTGACCATGCTCCAATAAGTATATGGACAACACAAATTGGACTTGGTGTATTTTTTTTCCTTTTTGCAGGGAGGAAAGCAAGGGTGGGAGGGAGGAATGGCAAGTGAGCATGATCAGGTGCATTGTATGAAATTCCCAAATAATTAATAAAAATATTGTGTTGGAGGGAAAAGAAAAACAAGTTGTAACATGTAAAGCATTCCCTTGTCAGATCGGAAGAAAATCAACAAAACGAAAAAAGAGCCCTTGTTGCAGCACCCAGCAGTGATCCGAGCTGGCCTTCCGGGTCGCCTTGTATCTTGGATAAGTTAAGACTGTTGAGAAAGACCTGCAAAACTAATTCCAGCAACACCTGACCATGCTTATCAGAGCTGAGCACTGCTCTAAGCAGCCAAAGCTGACACGTAAACGTAACTTTGAACAATGATAACAAAGATGATAGGCAAGCAAGAGTATGTGGCTTGCCAGATCATAGAAAGCCTCATGAACATTCTTTCCCAACTGCAGCAGGAGACTCACGGCATATCCCATCCCACCCTCCCCAGGGACAACGTAAAATTCTGAACAGACAAAGCCACAAAGGCCCTCCATTCCTGAGGCTCTTTAAATCTCTAGGTTGTCCTTCTGCAGCTTACTCAATGGAATACGTAAGTGCAGTGTCCGCATCGCTGGTTGCTAAGTGGTTCTCATTTATGAGTGCCCTTCCACAAAGCATTTCTGTCCCTCTGAAAAGGAAACGAGTTAACGTGTAACTCCATAGAGCAGTCTTTTTTTACTTAGAACTTTATATAAATCAAATCACAATAACTTTATGCCCAAAAATGGTTACATGGCGACTGGAGAGATAGTTCAGTCATTAAAGTGGCTGTCGCGCAAGCACGAGGATCTGAGATACATCCCCAGTGCCCACATAAAAGGCCAAGCATAGTGGCACACATACATGAGCCTCAGAGAGGCAAAGACAGATGGGTCCCTGGAGCTCAGTGGGCAGCCAGGAGAGCCAGGTTCAGTCGAGAGACCTTGTCTTTAAAACTGGGTGGAGAATCATCGAGGAAGACGCCTGGCATCAACCTTGGCCCCCACATAATACTGTTCCTTTTTTATGGCTTTATGATTATAGCATGATTACTCTATATCATTTATCTACCTGTTAGCACATATGATTCAGATTGTTTCTGGCTGGAGTTATTTATTACAAATAATGCTAAGCATAACATTCTTTCATATACCTTCCAGATACATATCATTCAAGTTGACCCATAGGAGTGTGTTCCTTCTTTCAAACCAAGTAAACTAAAAATGATGAGTCCTGTGAAAACTCAGCCAACTTGAGTTTCACGCTGACAAGCCATAGCAAAATGCCCTGTGTGTAAAATAGGTTTTATGGAGTATTGTCATCTTTTCCAATTAGAATCAAATAACTGTTCGAAGGCGTTAATGTTAGTCGCATGAATTAAGAGCGTGATTCCAGTTACAGCACCAGCATGTTTGCTGATCTGTCACGAACTGTTTATGTAATGAAAACTAGCAGACACGGTCAACAATGCCCTTCAGTGTTTGGGTGGAGGAAGGAAACTCAAGGTCCACTTGGAAGACTGCAGGGGTCACTGTGCTGTTTGGGTTGTGTCAACTTCACACAAACCTAGAGTTATCTAGGAAGGAAAAACTGACTGAGAAAATGCCTCCATCCGATTGGTCTGTAGGCAAGTCTGTGGGCATTTTCTTGATCAGTGATTGACGTGGGAGGGCTCAGCCCTTTGTGGGCCATGCCACTCCTGGGCAGGTGGTCCTGAGGCCAGAAAGCAGGCTGAGCAAACTACAAGAAGCCAATAAGCAACACTCTTCCATGGCTCCTGCTTCAGCTCCTACCCCAGATTCCTTCCCTGATTTCCCTGGATTACGAACTACAAGCAGTAAACTGACTTAACCCTTAGGTTTCCGAGTTACTTTTGGTCATGGTGTTTTATTACAGCAGTAGAAACCCTAAGATGGCTGTGTACTTTGAGAAGATGAAACTTCCTATCATAAAGCTTGGGTGTGATTTATAGCTGACTAACTTATCTTTAGGATTATACTTTAACACCTGACTATAATAAACAGCAAGGAAGCAAGTAATGTCGGGCCAGCTGTTACAACCCTATGGAGCAACTAAAGATCCGTATGTGTGCATAGAAATTTACATGCACCTAAGGCTGCAGGACACAAAAGTCACAAAGCCATCAGTGGCTTATAGCTGCATTTACCTATTAACATTTTCCCTAGGGTCTTTACCAAATTAATGTAGAAAGTGAAACTCAGCTCTGCTCTACCTCCATGTCTCATTGCGATGACAAGGCACCTGGTAAGAAATTACTTCAGGAAGGAAGGGTTTATTTTGGGGGCACAGTTGAAGGATGGACATCCCATCACTGGGGAAGTCATGGGGGCGGGAAGGTGAGGCAGTTGGACACACTGTAGCGGCTAGCAGTCAGGGAGAGATGAATGCTGATTATTCCTCCTTTGTTTTGGTGTTGGTTTTGTTTTGTTGTTTTGGTTGATTTTTGTTTGTATTTTGTGTTTTTTTTTTTTAATTTTTGAGGCAGTCCCCCTATTGTGTAGTCCTGGTTGTCCTGGAACTTTCTCTGTAGACCAGGCTGGCCTTTAAACACGCAGAAATCCACCTGCCTCTGTTTCTCAACACTAAGATTAAAGGTGTGTATCATGTTGCCCAGCTTTACTCCTTGTGCTTGGTCCAGGACCATAGCTGGAGAAGTGAGGCTGCCTGTACTCGGGATGGGTCCACCCGCCTCAGTCAACCTCATCCAGATGCTTCCTCACAGACAAGCCCAGGTTGTTTCTCCAGTGATCCCAGAGCCCGTCTTGTTGACGTTCCCTACTCACTATCAGAGCAATGGAATAAATGCCCTTATCTGTTGGGACACAAATACTAACCCTTGAGATACTGCCACGTTCCATATCCACATCTGCCTAAGAGGTCAGAGCGCTCTTCCTTTAACCTGCAGAAGTCTGAGGCAGTGCTCACAAAGCTTCTCCCATGGGGGATGCTACAGGGAAATGGAGAGTCTCAGAGGGGGAGTAGAGCTGTCCAAAAAGGAAGTGATATCATGTGGGGTTTTAGTGCTGTATTATTTCACTTGCTTGTCAAAATTCAGACCTCTGAGGATTTTGTCTGTGATGGAAATAATTTTTATAATCAATACATGTCCCACAGGGTGATCTCCATTAAATACCCCATCTATCCATTTGTTTGTGTGGTATTCTTCACAGCTCCACTGTTTCAATGATTGGGACTACCTAACCCCAGACAGGGTGACTACTCCTCTGAAACTTGGGTGTGCTGGAGCACCTTTCTCTCCCTGCTCTCTCTCTCTATGCTTAGGACATATTTCTGAGCTAGCCTGCACTAGCAGTTTCTCACCCAGTGGCCAGCCCAACAAATTCATATCCTAACTGGCTGCTTGATCTGTGTGGTGACTCCTCAGGTCCCGTTGATCAAGTACAAGCTGTAGGACCTTCAAAGACATAGAGTCCTAAGAGAGAGGCACGTGTATGGCTGGAGGTATAACCCAGTGCTAGAGCACTTGCCTAGCATGCACAAGGCCCTGAGTTTGACCCATCACCATAAAGAGAGAGATGGGTTTCTCAGAATCATTCCTAGCAATAGGATCAGAGCGAGGCAGACTCATTTTACCGATGGAATTCCTCTTGCTACTTAAGTGTATTAGAAACTGAAGAATTCTGTAGTGTCAAAACTAGTTGCTGCACTTTCTCAACACTGTGCACTCTTCCTTTCAGAACACGGTCATGAGTACGCACAGCCCCACCAGTGCCCGCTTGGCTGTTCTGCATCTCAGATCTGGGAAGGGTCATGGGCCGATTTCCAAGAGCTGTGGTCTTAGGAATGTACTTTTTTCATCTGCCAGAGCTCCTCATCTCTTTACATTCCCCTGAACCCACGCAGATGTTGTCTCCCAGTGGATCTGGCCAGCACTCAAGGTTGGTTTTTAAGCTCTGCGTAGCTTTCTGGGATGGAAGGGAATTCTTTTTCTAACCCCATAGAGGACTCTCACCTCCCTGTCACATCTCACGCTTCCTTGCATCAGAGGACACTGATGGCTGAACCTGGATCCACCTTTTCACCCAACCCAGTGCTACAGTGCATTTCCCAGTGGTTCTTGCTGCCAGTGAAGGCAAGGGCTATGGTCTGGTGCCGTTAAAACCACTCTTGCTCTCTGCCTGATGTTCCTGCCTCAGCCTTGATTGGATGCTGTAAAACAAGCTTATAGAAAGTTTCAACTAAAAAAATTTCCTTCTGATGTTTCTATATGGTTTATGTTCCCTCCCCCAGCCTCTCCTTTCTGCTACCTTCCTGTTCCTGTCCACACTTACACATTAACACTAAACATTAAACACTAACCACCCCTTCTATTTTCATGTGGTCTTTCCATACCCCTCTCCTCAGAAGCCTTGTTTTTTGGGTTTTTTTCTCCTCTCAAAGGCTCTTTTTCAGTTTCTTAGTTTCTATATGCTTTCACTGACGTGTATAAAATGGAGATACTAACCACCTACATGTGAGAGTGAACACACAGCATTTGTCTTTCTGAGACTATCAATGAAATTGATATTTTCTACTTCTGCCCCCCGATGTTCCATAATTTATTTTGATTTATGGCTATATATAATTCCATTGTGCATATGTACCTTGCCTTTATTATCCATTCAGCTGTTGACAGACATCTAGGCTATTGTGGGTAGAGCAGCAATAAGTATGGATGAACAAGTGTCTCTGTGGTGGGATATTGGGTCCTTTGAGTATATGCCCAAGACTGGAATAGCTGAGTCTACTTTTAGAGTTTTGAGGAATCTCCACACTGATTTCCATAGTAGCTTCACTAGTCTACACTTCTACCAGCAATGAGCAGTGTTATAAGGTAACTCCTTCAGAGAACACACGGACTCTTAAAGTCAAGTCTGCATTCGTTGGCTGGCAGGCCACACATGGAACTTGCCTAAGTCATACAGCCTCAAGCCTTACCAGTCTTGGCTTTTATACACAAAAACCATATTCTGATTGACACACTTCGATTAGTGAGAACAGTTAGCAGAGCTATGGAAGCCAAAAACCGAAGTTAGTACATTTAGGGACTTTCCCATAACGATGGACTAAGTGTTTGCTCTCATTTTTGGTAGGTGTCGGGGTCTATGTGCAGGACTCCTAGGTCAGAATGGTGTTCTGGTGCCTCTATCATGGTGTGAGTTGTGCCTGTTACAGTAGAGTTCCTCTTTCTCCAAATCTTTGCCGATGTTTACTATCTTTAAAAAAAAAAAAAATCTTAGCCACTCTGACAAGAGTAAAATGGAATCTCAAAGTTATTTTCAGTTGTATTTCCCTGATGGCTAAGGATGTTGTTGAACACTTTTAAAATACATATTGGACATCTTTATTCAATTTGCAAATTGTTAGCAATGGCCTCTATATTAGTCAGGGTTCTCTAGAGTAAGAAAACTGACAGCATGTGTGTGTATGCATGTGTGTGTGTGTGTGTGTGTGTGTGTGTGTGTGTGTGTGTGTGTGTGTGATTTAGTAGAATGGCTCACAAGTTCAGCTAGCCCAACAATGGCTGTCTACCAACAGAAGGTCCAAGAGTTCAGTAATTGTTCAGACCACAAGGCCAAATGTCTTGGTGGTCTTCAGTATACACAGCAATCTTGAAGAATTAGTCTCTAATGCCAGTGACTTGCCAGCAAGAGTGAGAGCAAGCAGACAAAGAGAGCTGGCTTCCTTCTTCCATGTCCTTTCTATAAGCTGCCAACAGAAGGTGTGGCACAGATTAAAAGAGTGGATCTTCCCACCTCAAAAGATCTGGATTAAAAGTGAGTCTTCCCACTTCAAATGACTTAATTAAGAAAGAATCCCACATAGGTGTACCCAACCACTTGGGTATTAGTCAATTTCAGATGTAGTCAAGCTGAAAACGAAGAGTAGCCATCACAGCCTCTTAACAGTCACCCCAATTCTGTTTTCTACAGGAAAGCTGATGGTGTTAAGCCAGCTGTTCTCTGTCTGTGTTAAACAGTTTCCTAACCCATAGGAGATCAAACTGAAGGCTTCACTGTGTTTATGGGAGTCGGTCTGTGCTGGATAGTTTTACGACAACTTGATACAAGCTAGAGTCACTAGAGAGAAGGGAGCCTCAATTGAGAAAATCCCTCAGTGAGATCAGGCTATATGCATACCTGTATAATATGTTCATAATTAGTGATTAATTGGGAGGGCCCAGCCCACTGTGAGTGGAGCCACTCCTGGGCACGTGGTCCTGGGTTCTATATGAAAGCAGGACGAGTAAGCCAGGGGAAGCAAGACACTCCCTCATGTAAGTAAATAAGCAGCACCCCCACCATGGCCTCTGCATCAGCTCCTGCCTCCAGGTTCCTGCCTTGCTTGAGTTCCTGTCTTGACTTCCATGGGTGATGAACTGTGATGTGGAGGTATAAGTCTAATGAACAGTTTCCTCTCCAACTAGCTATTTGGTCCTGGTGTTTCAGTACAGCTATAGAAACCTTAACTAAGACAGAGTCTAACCCTTAAAACTACCTGCCTGTTCCATGCTGCTTCCCAAGTCTGCCAGACAGTCCTGTCCAAAAGGTTTGTCCATGTTACAGCCACTGAGCTACCAAGGAAATTCTCAATACTCATGTTGGTGCCCCAAGGCTAGTACCACCATGTGTCCTGTTGCTTTCAGCAGCAGATGCAGTCTCTATGGTACCCACAAACCCAAACTCCAGGTGTCCAAAGGGATGCACCCACTAAAGGCACTTAAGGGGAAAACCGCTCTGCAGTTTTTTGACTGCTTGTTTCTAATAGGTATTGATATCCTGTGACTACAGATCTGTTGTTTCAATCCATGTGTCCATGTTGCCTGGCATTCTCCCTGTGCATCTGCTTTCCTCTTCCTATAAGAGCAGCATTTTCCACCCAATTCTGGGCCACACTAATCGGGTAGGAGCTCACATTAATTTGACTACCTGTAGAGACTTTCTTACTTTATTTCCTCCTTCCTTCCTTCCTTCCTTCCTTCCTTCCTTCCTTCCTTCCTTCCTCCCTTCTTTCCTTCCTTCCTTCCTTCCTTCCTTCTTTCCTTCCTTCCTTCCTTCTTCCCTCCCTCCCTCCCTCCCTTCCTCCCTTCCTTCCTTCCTTTCCTCTTTCCTTCCCTACCCCCTCCCTCTTTTCCTCTCCCTTTTCCTCCCTCCCTTCATCCCCTCCCCTTTTCTCTCTATTTATTATACAGGGTTTCACAAGGCCTTTGTTTCCCAGACAGTTTCACTTTTAGGGACTCTGTTTCTAAACAAGGTTACATTTGCTGGTATTTGGGGCTGGGATTTCAACATGGCTTATCAGAGAATGCAAATCAGCCCATGACAGCATCCTGTGCATACAACCTTTTGCTATATCACCTTGCCCTGAGTTTTCTCTCCCTGACACTTCTTACTACCTGAATATAAGCATTTGACTCTCCCAAAAGATAAAGACACTAACTAGCTGCCTACCTTGGAAACTTATCTTCCATCCTTCTTACAACTCTATAGATGATCAAAAGGACAAGATACTACTGCTCACTGCTCATGGGCATTGTATATATAGGGGAAAAGCAGCTGGAAAACCAAGGGCCCAACTGAAGCAAGGGAGTGTGATCAGACAGGAAAAATGGACACTGCTCAGGCTGTGTGGTCCCACGGGAAGGAGATGTGTGGAACAGGTAAAGCCAGCTGGAAAGTTGGTTAGTAGCTGCCAGAGCCTGGAAAACACAAGCCCTGTGGAGTGACTTCTTGTGGGGTGTGAGGCCCACACTTGAGAGATGATGGAAATGTGCCAAGTCCTGTGTGTCCATGGAAGGGACAGCATCACACACTTTCCTGCCCCTGGAGCACAGCCAGCAGGATGTGGGTCTCCATGAGTGTTGACAGCTGCTGTGGGTGTGGGACTTGTTTATATAATAATATATATAATTTGCTTTATATTCCTCATTCTGGAAATGTTCTCTTTCCCAAGGTTAATGACTCCATGGTAATTAAAAGTAGCATGAATCTGGGAGCTGAGGATGTGTCTGGTGTTCCTTGGCAAAATGGTAAATGCTGAGACCTTCAGGACAGCCCTTAAGGCTGTGGGAAAGAACTCTGAAAACATGAGTTCCACAATACATAAATCAGTGTAAGAGCTGTCCTTTACAGGATTTCTCAATTGTGCAGAATAAACAGATGCAATATGAATTGTATTAGGGGCTTCATGGACCTAAAAGGACAGTGGCAGTTGCACTAATGGGCCAGCTTGTTACAAAGGTGTTAAGGAAAGAGATAAAGAGATTTGGGGAGTGATGATCACAGGGCAAGATCCCACCCAGCTAAACTTATTGTTTGTGCTTACAAAGGCAGGCAGATTTCTAAATTGTGCTTGCTATCTTTTTCTAAGAATCAAGGAGCTAAGGTCATAAAAATGCTGATTTGTGGGATAATCAAAAGTGAACCTAGGGTAAATGACTGAATTGATATGGAAATTAAAGACTGGGTTTTGGTCTGAAAGGGATGAGCTGTCTAGAGAGCTATTGCCTTTCTTTTTTTTAGAATTTTGTTTGTTGGGATTTCTGACTTTGTCCAAGGAAAGCCCAAGAATTTTTTTCCAGCAGTTTTTCTGACTTTGGCCAAAAACCCATGAGCTATCCAGAGAGCTTTGAGAATTCTTTTCTAGCAAGAGAGAGCTGTTTCGAGCAGAAGACAGAGCTGTCAGCTTACATCCATCACTGACTTCGAATTGTTTCTTCTGTCTCTCCCAAACACCCCTTCCTCAGGACCGCCTCTCCAAGCCGAGGCTGGTTCTTGGCAGAAATTCTTGGAAGTCAGATGGTGCTTTGACTAGCCCAACTGCAAATACATAAAAACCACTGACCAGTAGGCATGAGAAGAGTGGATTTTTGTGACTTCTATTTCAACTAAAACAATGAGTGAGATGCTGGTTATGGTAGGATGCCTCTAATCCCAGCACTGCAGATGCCAAGGCAGACTTGTTAGCTCATCTGGTCTGGGCTGCAAAGTGAGATGAAAGGCAACTGAACTGCACAGGGTGACTCTGCTTTTAAAAATAATACATAAACTAACAGTAGGGTGGGATGAAAGCCTTGAAGGCAGACAAAAAAATAAAAAAAAGATCCAAAATAAGCATAGTTCCTCACTCCATTTGTGATAAAATTCTGCTTTTCTAGACACATGCAATCAAAAAGACTATTGAGTTGTAGTTTCTGTATTTGGGGGGGTGGGGGGGGCTGGATATACATTACACTCCTATCATACCAGCACTTAAAACAGTGGAGGCAGGAGACTTGCCACCAGTTCCAGCTTAGGCAGGGCAATACAGTCAGACTGTCTCAGCTCCCCATGGCAACTTAAAAACAAAAGAAAGAGTTTGTTCAATGGGTCATATACTTGTTCCAGTAGCATTTTTTCCCTATGTTTCCAAGAATCCACTATTTATATATTTGTCTCAATAATCTAATTTCTAGGATATTACCCCAAAATATATGGAAGATACTCTATAATGCCAGGCTAAACGGAAAAGGGCTGAGGAAATAGCTCAGTTGGTAAACTGTTTGCCAAACTCGTATGAAGAACTGAACTTAGATCCCAGGGCCTATAAAAAGCTGGGCCTGGAGGCACACACCTGTAATCCCAAGCACTAGGGAAGCAGAGACAGGGCATCCCTGGAGCTTGCTGACCTGACAGTCCAGCCAAATTGGTGAGAAACTCTGTTCTCAAAAATCAAGTAGGAGGGCTAGAGGGATAGTTTAAGGGGACCCTACTCTTTGAGAGGACCCAGGTTTGTAATAGGGGATATTTAGAAATGCTGCAGCAAGTGGGGAGCGGGTCTATCTAACGGAGGGGTGGCTCTGTTTAGCTCCTGCTGCCATGTTCTGAACTAGAAGCGACCAGAAGCCAAGAGTGCCACAGCTAGAAGTGGCCATAGGCCAAGCGTACCACTAGACCCACGAGACGCTAGCGTGGTGGCTGGCTCTGTCAATCCACCATGCTGTCCCCACAATGCTTGGCTAAGCCTAGACCATTCCTGCTGTGCTGGCGGTACCTGGTAGAAATGAGATTCTTAATGCTTAAAGATTATCCAATAGATTTATATATTTGGAAATGCTCAAATAACAAGATGCCCACATGATTAGAATTGTTACCCAATATCTAACTTTTTGACAGAAATTGTTACCTAGGACTGCATTCGACCCATCTGTCTTCATCCATAGTCGATAGCCTCTTTCTCCCTTCCCCTTCCTCTCCTCCTCTTCAACTCCTCACTCTGCCTACATTTCATACTGCCCAATCACTGAGCTTATTGCAAATGTATCGGGAAAATATCCCGCTACAAGGTTCAACTCCCAACTATGGTAACTCACGACTGGGTGTAACTCCAGTTTCAGAGGATTTCATGCCCTCTTCTGCTCCACAGGGATCCTGCATGCACGTAGGGTACATAATCTCACGTAACCACACACAATACACATAAAAATAAAAGATAATTTTTTTTTTTTTTTTTTTTTTTTTTTTTTTTTTTTTTTTTTTTGGTTTTTCAAGACAGGGTTTCTCTGTGTAGTTCTGGCTGTCCTGGAACTCACTTGGTAGACCAGGCTGGCCTCGAACTCAGAAATCCGCCTGCCTCTGCCTCCCAAGTGCTGGGATTAAAGGCGTGCGCCACCACCGCCCGGCAAGATAAATATTGTCTTCCTCAGTGATACTCCACCTGATTTTTTAAGATAAATATTTTTTAAAAAATCAGGTGGAGTATCACTGAGGAAGACACATTGGCCCTGGACTCCCCACAAGCACACATACCACACACAAAACACCTGACTAACTTAAAGTGCTTTATGCCTGACATTAGTTGACTCAGGATCTACCTGGAATCCCATGTGGAGATCTGGTGTGGAAATGCAGTGAAGGAAGGGGTGGGAACACAAAGTGTGAAATGGGGCTCACTAGCCATGATGTCAACATGTTTCGATGTCATAAAAGGGGGCACAGAAAAGACTCTAAGGAAGCATTCTAAGATATTAACTATGTTATCCTCAGATGAGAAATGGCTTTGTACACAGTAATTTTCCTTGCTTGTGCTTCCCCTTGTCTTTTATTGAAAATAGGTCCTTTCCTTGTACACAGTATCCTGAGTAGGGTTGCCCCTCCCTCACCTTCCCTCTCCTCCAGATCCACTCCCTTTTTGTCT
This sequence comes from Grammomys surdaster, assembly GCF_004785775.1. Taxonomy (NCBI): domain Eukaryota; kingdom Metazoa; phylum Chordata; class Mammalia; order Rodentia; family Muridae; genus Grammomys; species Grammomys surdaster. Next base: position 10,083,301 of record NW_021604712.1, on the reverse strand, counting down.
CTTGTTAGAAAAGAGCAGGCTTCTAAGAGTTAATAACCAAACATGACAAAATAAAATACAAAAAGCAAAACTATCATATTGAAGTTGGACATGGCAACCCAACAGGAGAAAAAGAGAACCAAGAGCAGGAACAAGAGTGAGAGACCCACTGGTTCCTGTAAAAATACTAAGCTAATGAAAAAGACTTGGTACAGACCCATGTAGGCCCATGTAGTGCTTGCTGCTTCAGTCTCTGTGAGCTCATATGTGCCTTGCTCGCTTGATTCAGAGGACCTTGGTCACTTGGTGTCCTCCATCCCCTCTGGTTCTTGAACTCTTCTGTCTCTTCTTCCTTAATAACACCCGAAGGGAGAGATGAAATGGAAACCCCAGTCTAAAGTCTCTCTCCCTACAGAAAGACTGGTTGTGAGTCTCTGCACCCATTCCCATCTGCTGCTGATGGGACCTGGCTTCTGATAAGACACTGATCTATGACTGTAGCAAACTACCACTAAGAATCATTTTATTAACTTTTCTCTTATTTTAGATCACTAGTATTTGGTTTTACCCTAGATCTCTGTGGCATCTAGTTTCTGGTTCTTGGTTAGCCTAGCGGTGTTGGTTGGGTGTGGTTCCTTCTCCTGGAGTGGACCTTGTAAGTCAAAGGTTTTGTGGCTGGGTTGCCGTTCACATTTCTTTTTTTGTACCCAGCAGGGTACCTTTACCCAGCAAAGAGACTAGAACAGAGGGATGAGGGCTCCATGTGGGCACCAGATTGACTTCTTCATGTTCAAATGCACTGTGTGAGTATTGTCCTTGGCAACAAGCCACCCCCAATCCTACCCCTGCTATAAATTTGCAGAGAACAGCCTTTTGCTTTAGCAATAGCCTGGGTTGTTTGAAATTTTCCACTGGACCCCTCGCCCAGCTTCTCACCTGAATGCACCATAGTCCCAACACTGGAATCCTGGCCTGGCTACAAGAGGTGGCCACTTGACAGTCCATATCCCCCATTACAAGGAGTCCTCATAGAATCACCTTTGTATATTGCCAGAAGTTTCCACTGCATTAAGTTTCCACACCATCCCCAAGCTCTCCTCCTAATTCTAACTTTCTTTCCCCTCACCCCATCCCTCCACCCCATCTCTTCCCAAACCCTGCACCTGATTGCCCATCCTGCTCCTATACCCACCCATCCCTAGTCTGTCCATAAAATCTATTCTATTTCCCCCTCCCAGGAAGATCTTTATGTTCCTGCTAGACCCCTTTTCTTTACCCAACCTCTTTGGGTCTATGGGTCTTTGTTAACATTTACTTAATAGTTAATATACCCTTGTAAGTGAATAAATACCATATTTATCTTTCTGAGTATGGGTTACCTCAGTATGGATGATTTTTTTCTAGTTCCATCCATTTGCCTGAAAATTTCATGATATTATTATTTTTAGCATCAAAGAATACACTATTGTGTAAATGTACACTTTCTTTACCCATTCTTCTGTTGAGGGACATCTAATGTGTTTTAAGTTTCTAGCAATTATGAATAAACCCACAATGAACATAGTTGAGCAAGTGTCCTTGTGGTAGGATAAAGTATGCTTTGGGAATATGCCCAAGAGTGGTATAGCTGGATCTTGAGATCAACCACAAATTTCTGAAGAACCATTGCATTGATTCTGTAATGCCTGTACAAGTTTGCACTCCTTCCAGCAATGGAGGAGTGTTCCCCTTGCTCGACAGCCTCAGTAGCATGTGCTGTCATTTGTTTTATTGATCTTAGCCATTTTGATGGATGTTAAATGAAATCTCAAAGTTTTAATTTGCATTTGGATAAAAATGTTGAACATTTCTTTTGTTTCTCATCCATTTGATTTCTTCTATTGGGAAATCTCTGTTTAGATATGTACCCCAATTATTTAATTAGATTTTTTTGGTTTGTGATGTCTAGTATCATGAGTTTTTTATTTATTTTAGATATTAGCCTTTGGTGGTTTGAATGAAAATGGCCATCATAGACACACAGGGCATGGCACTATTAAGAGGTATGGCCTTGTTTGGGGTAGGTATACTTTGTTGGAGGAGTTGCATGACTAGGAAATGGGCTTTGAGGTCTCAAAAGCTCAAGCCAGCTCCCTGCTGCTTTTGCAACCAGATATGGAAGTCTCAGCTCCTTCTCTAGCACCATGTCTGCCTGGATGCTGCCATGCTTCCACCAAGATAATAATGGACTGAACCTCTGAACTGTAAGCCAGTTCCAATTAAATGTTTTCATTTAAAAGAGTTGCCGTGGTCATAGTGTTTCTTCACAAAAATAGAAACCCCAACTAAGACAGCCCTTTTCCCATTCTGTAGGTTGCTGTTTTTTCCTATTGACGGTGTTCTTAGCCTTACAGAAGCTTTTCAGTTTCCTGAGGTCCCATTTATTAATTATTGTTCTTAGCGTCTGTGGTATACATGTTCTGTTCAGGAAGTTGTCTCCTATGCTAAGATTTTCAAAGCTGTTCCTCACTTTCTCTTTTATGAGACTCAGTGTATCTGGTTTTATGTTGAAGTCTTTGATCTACTTGGACATGAGTTTTGTTCAGGGTGATGAGTATGAAACTATTCACATTCTTCTACATGCAGACATCCAGTTAGACCAGCACCATTTGGTGAAGATGCCTTCCTTTTTTCCAGTGTGTATTTCTGGCTTCTTATTAAAAAGTCAGATGTGAATGAGTGTGTAGATTTATGTCTGGGTCTTTGATTTGATTCCATTGATCATCATGTCTGTTTTTATGGCAATACCATGTGTTTTTTATTACTATTTCTCTGTAGTACAGCTTGAAATCAGAGATCCCGATGCCTCTGGAAGATCTGTTATTGTACAGAATTGTTTGAGCTATCCTGAGTTTTTTGTTTTTCCATTAAAAGTTAAGAATTGTTCTTTCAAGGTCTGTAAAGAATTGTGTTGGAAGTTTGTTAGGAATAGCATTGAATCCGTACGCTGCTTTCGGTAGGATGGCCAGTTTTGTTATGTTAATCCTACCCATCCATGAGCATGGGAGGAGATCTTTCCATCTTCTCATGTTTTTTTCAATTTCTTTCTTCAAATCAAGTTTTGTCACACAAGTCTTTCACATACTTGGTTAGAGTTACCCCAAGATATTTTATATTATTTGTGGCTATTGCGAAGGGTGTTATTTCTCTGGTTTCTTTCTCAGTTCATTTGTCATCTGTATATTGGAGGGCTACTGATTTTTTGGTTTGTTTAGTTAATTTTGTATCCAGCCGCTCTGCCAAAGCTGTTTATCAGCTGTAGGAGGAGATCTCTGGTAAAAATTTTGGGGTCACTTAGGTATACTATCTTATCATCAGTGAATATTGATACTTTGACTTCTTCTTTTCCAGTTTGTATCCCCTTGATCTCCTTTAGTTGTGTTACTGCTCCGGCTAGAACTTCAAGTCCTATGTTGAATAGATATGGAGAGAGTGGACAGCCTTGTCTTGTCCCTGATTTTAGTAGAATTGCTTTGAATTTCTCTCCATTTAATTTGATGTTGGCTATAGGCTTGCTATAAATTGTCTTTATTATGTTTAGGTATGGGACATGCATTCCTGATCTCTCTAAGACTTTTAACATGAACTGGTATTTGCGTTTGTCAAAGGCTTTTCCAGCATCTAATGAGATGATCATGTGGGTTTTTTTTCTTTCAGTTTGTTTATATGGTGGATTACATTGTCAGATTTTCATATGGCAAACCATCCCTGCATCTCTGGGAAGAAGCCTACTTGGTCAAGGTGGATGATGTCTTTTACATGTCCTTGGATTCGGTTTGCAAGTATTTTGTTGAGTATTTTTGCATCAATGTTTATTAGGGAAATTGATCTGAAATTCTCTTTCTTTGTTGAACCTTTATGTGCTATGGTTATCAGCATGACTATGGTCACATAAAATGAATTTGGCATTTTTTTTTTGTTTCTATCCTGTGGAATAATTTGAGGAGTATTGACATTAGCTCTTCTTTGAAAGTCTGGTAGATTTCTCCACTAAAAGTGTCTGTCCCCGGCTCTCTGCTCCTCCCTGTTCCAGAGATCGCCGCATCTTCTTGTGCAGTGCCAGCCTCATCCCGTAGACAAAATGGTGAAGGTCGGTGTGAACAGATTTGGCCGTATTGGGCGCCTGGTTACCAGGGCTGCCTTCTGCTCTCCATCTGGTGGCAAAGTGGAGATTGTTGCCATCAACGACCCCTTCATTGACCTCAACTACATGGTCTACATGTTCCAGTATGACTCCACCCATGGCAAGTTCAACGGCACAGTCAAGGCTGAGAATGGGAAGCTTGTCATCAACGGGAAGGCCATCACCATCTTCCAGGAGCGAGATCCCGCTAACATCAAATGGGCCGATGCTGGTGCTGAGTATGTCGTGGAGTCCACTGGTGTCTTCACCACCATGGAGGAGGCTGGGGCCCACTTGAAGGGTGGGGCCAAAAGGGTCATCATCTCTGCCCCTTCTGCTGATGCCCCCATGTTTGTGATGGGTGTGAACCACGAGAAGTACGACAACTCGCTCAAGATTGTCAGCAATGCGTCCTGCACCACCAACTGCTTAGCCCCCCTGGCCAAGGTCATCCATGACAACTTTGGCATCGTGGAAGGGCTCATGACCACAGTCCATGCCATCACTGCCACTCAGAAGACTGTGGATGGCCCCTCTGGAAAGCTGTGGCGTGATGGCCGTGGGGCTGCCCAGAACATCATCCCTGCATCCGCTGGTGCTGCCAAGGCTGTGGGCAAGGTCATCCCAGAGCTGAACGGGAAGCTCACTGGCATGGCCTTCCGTGTTCCTACCCCCAATGTATCCGTTGTGGATCTGACATGCCGCCTGGAGAAACCTGCCAAGTATGATGACATCAAGAAGGTTGTGAAGCAGGCATCTGAGGGCCCACTGAAGGGCATCCTGGGCTACACTGAGGACCAGGTTGTCTCCTGTGACTTCAACAGCAACTCCCACTCCTCCACCTTTGATGCTGGGGCTGGCATTGCTCTCAATGACAACTTTGTAAAGCTCATTTCCTGGTATGACAATGAATACGGCTACAGCAACAGGGTCATGGACCTCATGGCCTACATGGCCTCCAAGGAGTAAGAAACCCTGGACCACCCACCCCAGCAAGGACACTGAGAGCAAGAGAGAGGCCCTCGGTTGCTGAGGAGTCCCTGTCCCCAACACTGAGCATCTCCCTCACAATTTCCTTCCCGGACCCCTGATAACAACAGGAGGGGCCTAGGGAGCCCTCCTTACTCTCTGAGATACCATCAATAAACGTTCTGCACCCAAAAAAAAAAAAAAGAAAAAAAAGTGTCTGTCCCCGGGCTTTATTTTTTGGTTGTGAGACTGTAATGACTGTTTCTATTTCCTTGGGTGTCATAAGTCTATTTAAATTGTTTAACTGGTCTTAATTTAACTTCAGTAAGTGTTATCTATCAAGACAATTATCAATTTCTTTTATGTTTTCCAATTTTGTGGAGTACAGGTTTTTAAAGTATGTCCTTATAATACTCTAGATTTCCTTGGTGTCTATTATTTCCCCTTTTTAATTCTGATTTTGTTAATTTGGATGTTCTCTCTCTCTCTCTCTCTCTCTCTCTCTCTCTCTCTCTCTCTCTCTCTCTCTGCTTTTTAGTTAGTTTGGCTAAGGGTTTGTCTATCTTGTTGATTTTCTCAAAGAATCAGCTCTTTGTCTCTTTGAGTCTTTGTATTTTACTTTGTTGATTTCAGCACACACGTATCTCTTGCCATCTGCTCTTCCTGGGTGTGATTTCTTCTTTTTGTTCTAGAGCCTTTTAGATGTGCTGTTAAGTTGCTATTATGAGATCTTTTCAAAATAATTGTTTTTGTTTATGTAGGCACTTAGTGCTATGAACTTTCCTCTTAGCACTGCTTTCATTATGTCCCATAAGTTTGGGCATGCTGTGCATTAATTTTCATTGAAAGCTTGGAAGTCCTTAATATCTTACCTTATTTCTGTCTTGACCCAGTTTTCATTCAGTAGAGAGTTGTTCTGTTTCCATGAGCTTGTAGGCTTTCTGTTGTTTCTGTTGTTTTTGAAATTCAGCTTTAATCTACGGTGGTTTGATAGGATGCAGAGGGTCAGTTCAATTTTTTTTTTGTATCTGTTGAAACTTGCTTTTTGATCAAGTATGTAGTCAGTTTTGGAGTAAGTTCTTTGAGGTGCTGAGATTTATTCTTTTGTGTTTGGGTGAAATGTTTTGTAGATACCTGTTAGGTCTGTTTGGGTCATAGTATCTGTTAGCTCCAGTATTTTTCTGTTTAGTTTTTTGACTGGATGACTTAGTGAAAGGGGGGTGTTGAAGCCTCCCACTATCGGTGTGTGAGAGTCAATGTGTGATTCAAGTTTTACTAATGTTTCTTTTACAAATGCCCTTGCACTCAGGTCATGCATGTTAAGAACTGAAAGGTCACGTTGGTGCGTTTTTCCTTCAATGAGTATTAAGTGAGTGTCCTTCCCCATGTCTTTTGATTAGTTTGAGTTTTAGGTCTATTTTGTTAGATAGTAGAAGAGCTATACCAGCTTGCTTCTTAGGTGCATTTGCTTGGGACACCTTTTTAAACCCTTTATTTCTGAGATATTATCTATCCTTGATGTTGAGATATGTTTCTTGGATACAGCAGATGGATGGATCCTGTTTTCACATCTATTCTGTTAATCTGTGTCTTTTTATTGGGGAATTGAGATCTTCAGTATTGAGAGATATCAATGATAAATGACTGTTGTTTCCTGTTATCTTGGTGGTGGTTGTGGTTGTGGTTGTGGTGGTACATGCCTGTATATGTGTGCATGTATGTGCATGTGTGCGTGCATGCGTGTGTACATGTATGCTTTCCTTCTTTTGATTTTGCTGGTATGAGATTATTTATTACCAGTGTTTTCATGGGTGTACTTAGCCTCCTTAGTTTGGAGTTTTTCTTCTATCATCTTCTGTAGGGATGGGATTTATAAATAGATAGATAGTGCTTACATTTGACTTAAGGATGGAATATCTTCTTTTCTCCATCTATAGCAATTGAAAGTTTTTCTGGGTACAGTAGTCTGCCCTGGGATTTTTGGTCTCTTAGCATCCTCCAAGGCCCTTCTGGAGTTAAGAGTCTCCACTGAGAAGTTGGGTATAATTCTAATAGGACTGCCTTTATATGCTACTTTTTTCCATTCAGCTTTGTTCTGTTTGTTTAATGTTTTGATTATTATGTGGCAAGGGGACTTTCTTTCTGGACCAATTCAGTGTTCTAAGTACTGCTTGCATCTTTATAAGCATCCCCTTCTTTAGGTTAGGACATTTGTCTTCTATGATTTTGTTGAAAACAAAGCAGTTAGATACGTGTGGGTGTGCTTTTAGCCTACTTTTTGTCCTGGAGGAGCAGATTTTGGAATAGCAGGGGGTGTCTGTTGGAGTTGAGATCTGGGACAAAGCAACAAGTGGTGTGGGGAGAGGTTAGCAGGGGATGGTCTGTGGGATCCACAGAAGATGTGAGCGGTGGGGAGGACGGATTGCAGCTGGTGTGCTGTGGCAGCTCTAGGGTGAGACTGGAGGATTGGGTATGGGGAACAGAGAGACCCTTGCTTGTGATTTTATTCCATTAAAGCAAAGGTTTTCAACCTTCTTAATGCTGCTACCATTTAATACAGTTCTTCACTTTGTGGTGATGCCAACCCTAAAATTATTTTAGTTGCTGCTTCATATTTGTGATTTTGCTACTGTTATGAATCATAATGTAAATATCTGATAGGCAGGATGTCTGATATGCAACCCCTGTGAAAGAGTTGTTTGACCCCTCAAAGGGATCACAATCCACAGGTTGAGGACCACTGCATTAAAGTGTTAATATTTAGTAGCCAGAAAGTTTAATGTGATATCTCTTTGTTTTGTTTTTCTTAGAGCAAAGAACAGGTAAAATGTAACTGACAGTACTTATGTGGATTTCAGTCCTCCCAAATTTGGCAGTGCAAATTGACAACTGCTTCCAGCTATAGGACTCTGCTATAGGCCTTACAGGGCCTTTATATACCCAGTATATATGAAGTAAATGACTTTATATACCCATGTACATTTGTACACACACACACACACACGCATGCATACACATACACATGCACACACACTCATATTCACATATGCACACATGTATACACACAAGCACACACATGCACACACATACACATGCACACACATACTCGCACACATACATGTGCACATACACACATGTACACATGCACTCACACACACAAGCACACACACGTGCACACACATACACACAAAACACATATACATCCATACATGCACATGTACACACACCCACACATGCACAAGCACGTGCCTCTTTTATCTCATATAGATGCCCTTGCATGGGCTTTGACACTCCAAACCAACCACACTGTTTCTCTTATTCAGATAGAGATACTTACTTACACAACTCAGATTCACACATGCTGCACTAGTATCCTCGCTGATGAAGGGAAGGTTTGAGTTTACAGTTCAGTGTATCACTGTGTAGAGGAGCAGAACAGTTCACACCATGGAAACCAAAATATGAGACACAGGAAAGGTATGTTACCCTTGAGGGTAACATAGAACCCTCAAGGACGCATACTCAGTGTCCAGCTTCTTCCAACTATACCCTATCTGCTGCTACGTCTGATCCTCTCCCAAGAAGGTTATCATTTTATGAAGCTCTCAAGGGGTTAATCCTGAGTAGGCCAGAACACCAGGCACACCCAGAAGTGTCCTTTCCTTATCTCCCTGGTTACCTGACAATGAAGGCTAATCATTGCACGTTCATATGCACTTTTCAAACTCACACGTTTTTCACTCTTGGTACCCTCACAATTACACACACACACACACACACACATTTTTCTCTCATAACTCACACCCACAATTTTCAATCCACCCATGTACACTCACAATTTTCACAGACACAGACACAGTCTCTTATGCACATACACTCACAGTGTTACGATCCTCCTGGCAGGTGGGTCTCTCCTGATCCTTCAGCACTGTTTGCAGGACTTGAGCTGAAGCCTGAAGCTGGAGGACACTTCTTACAGACCAGCTTCCAGAGGGAAATGCCTTGGCTTTGATTGCTGGCCCTTGAGCACTTGCTCACTGCCTCCAAAGCTTACCCAGGGGCCACTCTTATCTGGTTCTTCCCCAGCTCCTCCAGGAAGGGAAGGGATGGGCTCATCCCACATGGAGGGAGGAGGGATCGGAAAGGAGCCAGTGGCCTTTCTAACTCTATTTTAGAAGTTGCAGGGAGAGAGGAAGTTGGATTACTATCTGGGCGTAATTTATTTCTTTAATGGTGGTACTGGGTCTGGACTATCTGTGGCATCCCTGTTCCCCCATTACCATAAGTGTTGAAGCTCTAGCTGTACCAGGAAATGACTATTGGGAATGCTTGGCCACGAAGCACCATGACTGTGCTCACACATGACACCCTAAGTCTGCTGCATCGATCACCACCGGCCTTCATCACATTGAGTCGGGGCTTTGAGAGGCTGAGCGCCTGCGCCACATCAGCTTGTCAGCCTAGCTGTCAACACAAAGCAGCTGATTGCACCTTGTATTTGTGATAAACTCGATTGGCATGTAAATTTCAAATGTCTTATTTTGCAGCAATTTTAATCTAGGTTAAATGTAGCCTGTCAAAATTCCTACTCCTTCCATGCAAGAGCCACAGCAGGGGTGGGGAACCTCAGGGGAAAGGAAAGTGGCTCCTGTGGCAGGCAGGGGAAGAGGGAACAAAAGTGACAGAGAACAGTGCTTGTGTCCCCAAGGAAAGTCCCAGTCCTAAGAAGCAGGGTAGCATTGAATACATGGAGGGTCTAGCCTGGAGTAGGTCAGAAAGACAGTTTCAGCTCTGGTTCCCAGGTACTGGCTTGTAGAGAAGAGTTGTAGTCGTCTCTGAGTTACAGTCTTTGCAGGACTTTGTACACAGAGAACAGCCTTGGATATACTAACCGGAAACGGTATCAGGTATGATGGGCCTGGAAGGGATGGTCAATGTTCAAAATCTTCCCGTCTAGAGACTAGAGAAATGGCTCAGTATGTAAAGTGCTTGCTCTCCAAACATGAGATGGGATCTCTACTGTGCACAGGAAAACCACTCACACATCTGTAACCCCAGCAAGGTTTCAGGACGGTAGATAGTTGATCCCAGGTCTCAGGTGGCCAGCCAGTCCAGCCAAAATATGGGCTTCAAGTCTGGAGAGAACCATGTCTCATAACATGATGTGGGCTATGATTGAGGAAGGCGCCTTGATGTCAACCTCTGGCCTCGACACTTGTATACAGAGGCAAGTTCTCTTGCACATACATACAAGGATAACCCCACACACCCACACATCACACATACACACACATACAAACTACACAATACACATACACATGCAGACA
>NW_021604712.1:10065806-10072854 GCF_004785775.1 Grammomys surdaster | reverse complement strand
CATACACATGCAGACACATAGACAGCAGACATACACACATACACACATATACACCACACATACACACACATACAAAATACACAATACACATACACATGCAGACACATAGACAACAGACATACACACATACAAACACACACACACACATATACACCACACATACACACACACCACACACACACATATACATATAAACACACACACACACACAGCTGGAGGTAGACAGTACACTGTCTGTGTTCATCCTACTGGGCCATAAAGAAACAGAGCTCACCTCTGCTATGGAACTGTGAGATCAGTGATAACAACTGTCACCACGCAGGTAACGCCCACTTTTCCTTCACTACCTTAGCCTTTCATTTCATTTGCTGTTCCAACATTTCTTCTGGGCTCCAGTGGGCTTCCTGGATGCACATCTGACTCACTGCTCTCTGGGGTCCTTGCAAGCACTGTTTGGACTGGAACCTAATCAGGCTAACAACTGGAGGGACTATGAGATTAGAACTATATGCTATATAGTTCCCCCAAAGACTTCCTGTTTTAAAAAATTAAATCTGCTTTTCCTTTCCCAGCCCTGACTCCCAGAATGATGATTCTGAGACTAATTATTTACTATTGTACACCTAGGCCATGAGCTTTGGCTCATTCCCTGACTAGCTCTTAACTTCTTCAAGCCATTCAAATTATTCCATGTCTACCACTTGGTGAGCTACCTCTCCTCCAGTCCCACCCACTTCTTCCTTCACATCCCCTCATTGTCTTAGCATCTCCTCAAATCTCTCTATTCTATCCTGAGTTCAGCTACCTGCTGGTTTACAACTGTCTCCCTCGAATTTCTTCTAGAACAAAACAAAACAAAAAAAACAATAACAAACAAACACACAAAAACAACCAGGCAAGCAACCCTGACAAGATTTGACTTTGGGATGCTGAGATACTGAGGGTATTGTTCCAGCATCCTGACTGATGCTACCTCAGACTACTTCGTTTTTTAAATTTTTTATTGGTTATTTTATTTATTTACAATATAGATGTCACCCTCTTTCCCCATTTCCGCTCCCTAGAACCCCCTATCCAATCCCCTTTCCTCCTTTATGCTTTTATAACATTTTAACTTAATAGCTGTTTCATCAGAATTTGCTTCTAGGACAGTTTCAAAGCAAGCTGTGGACCCCAGGTGACCTCAATTCATCCAGCCTCACAGACTGATCCAGTCGGGACTTCACACAAACCTGAACTTTCTCAGCATGTAGAGTCTAGACAACAACTATTACAGCTAGCTTTCTTAAGACCTGACCATTTTCCCAATTTTCTTGGGCCCCCCAAAAAAGAAAAATGATACCCCTAATTAGCAGGAATCAATATTAAGAGAACCATGTCCCATTCCCAAGAGGTGGGGTGGGTGGGTTTTGGTTGTTCCATGGATAATGAATGTTTGTCACCATTTAAGGGGTGGTAACAAATTGTATGGTCTTGGAAAGGAAGGATAAAAAATAAAGAAGGTTAAACTCAGGATTTTCTCTCTTTCTTTTTCTTTCCTCTGTCCTTATTTCTCTCCTATCTAGTGTTGGGGGGAGGGGGGAGGGGAGATGAAAAGAATAAGAGAGAATATGGGAATGATATAGAAATAATACAAAAAAGGGTAGATTATTGAATCTACTCTTAGACCAAGGAGTCTAAGAAAGACAAAAAAAAATTAAGAAGACAAAAAAAAATCTTACATTACTATAGATCTTTGTGTATCGATACAAAATTAAGGTTACATACTATGTATCAACTCTGTTTAAGGTATTGTACCTATGTAATTCTTAAAATGCAATATTAAGTTCTAGTCAATTTGAAATCTGCTATTACAAGCTGTTTAAGATGAGTAAGAAATGTAAGTTTGTAGTTAATCATGCAAACTCATGGTCATGTTAGATACTAGCCAAGTTTATTATAGAAATATTTTTTTCAAAATTAAACAGATAGTAAATAGCTAGAAACAATTAAGATATGCTAAATATAGATAGTCTTCAAAAAACCTCAGAAATCTACAGAATATGGCACTTAAAAATGTTTTATTATTTAAAGATCTTTTTTGACAAGGAGACCAGTCTGCTCCTGGCGCCCTCATTCCACTTCAAAGAAGATGATGAGCATCAAGAAGCTCCATGTGGAGTTTGAGTCATATGAGACAAGCTAACGACTCAGCAAGAGAATATCCTTGCATCAATTGCAGACAGAATACTGTCCAAACTGGACAAATAAGATGCGGGGAAGTCAACTGCCAAGCTTTGCAATGACAAGGTAGGTAAGTCCTTCATAATTTCTGCTTCACAAAACATCTGTCATATACTGAGCCAGAAGGCTGAAGCTGGGTGCTCCAGTGTTATAGAGATGATTTGTTGCTATAACTGCCCAGGCAGCCAGAAGCCTCTGTCATTTCAATGGTTTTGGAAGCTGCTTGCTGCAGTTCCTGCACACTCAAGTGATATCCGTTCTCAGGTCTCTGATGAGGTTGAAGACTAGATAGTCTCACAGTTAAGCTTAGATTGCAAGAATTCAGAAAAATGTTCTAAGACCTATACAAATCATGACAGAAAATGGTTTCAGAACAGAACTCTAACTCACCAAGATAGGATAGACGATAGAGTTGGCCAATGAGCTGAGGCAGGAAATAGGAGGTGGGACACTGGCAGGAAGAGAGAGGATTCTGGGAAATTCTGAGAGATTCAAGAGAGCTGCCTGGAAAGATGTGAGGAGACAGATGTAAACCAGCAGGCAGCTGACCTCAGGATAGAATAGAGAGATTGGAGCGGGACGCTGAGTCACTGAGGGGATTCGAAGGAAGAAGTGGGCGGGACTGAAGGAGAGATAGCTCACCAAGTGGTAGACATTGAATAGTTTATTTTTTTAAAAGATTTATTTATTTATTATATATGAGTACACTGTCACTCTCTTCAGACACACCAGAAGAGGCCATCAGATCTCATTACAGATGGTTGTGAGCCACCATGTGGTTGCTGGGATTTGAACTCAGGACCTCCGGGAGTACAGTCAGTGCTCTTAACCACTGAGCCATCTCTCCAGCCCGACATTGAATAGTTTAAATGGTTAAATAAATAAGTTACGAACTAGTCATGGAATGAGCCAAAGCTCATGACCTAGGCATTTAATAATGAATAATTAATCTCAGAGTCATCATTCCAAAAGAAAAGCATTTTGCTTTGCTGTTGTTGTTTTTAATAACTCCTTCAATTTCCTCACGTCCTACCCACAGGGACATGTAGGTGACACAACTGGCTTCTTCTCTGAGGGCCTATGGAGTCTCAGCTGGCATACACAATTTCTTTTATAGGATTGACTTTTAATTGCCAACACTTGGCTGTGGATGTCCAGAGGTTAGAGGTAGTAGATCCCCTGGAGCTGGAGTTTCAGGTAGTTGTGACCCCCACAACTTGGGTGCTTGGATTCAACCTCAGGTCCTCTGGAAGAGCATTGCGTACTCTCTGGCCACCAACAGTTTTTATTAATTGTTAAGTTTTTATTACTTGTTTATCAAGTATATTCTTTTACTGCTTTATCAAGTAAGTTGGTCATCTTTTTACAGAATTCCTCATCACTCCAAAGGTTAAAAGTCTTTGAAGTGAAAATCAAAAAAAACAAGAAAGACTGCTGTGTCCTGGTTTGGGGTCATGAAAGTCAAACAATGGAGACAAATTCCAGTAGCTTAAGTTGTTGACTTGATAACACACATCTTATCACAGGCTTTCTTTGACAGAGTTTGGGTTGGAGTGTTCCACCACAGTCGCTATGCAGGGGCTGGAGGTAGAGGGGAACTGTCCCCACCTTCGGCTGCCCCCTCCCTCGACTGGCCTTCCCTCGGCTGCCCCCACCCTCTCCTGCCCTCTCCCTCGGCTGACCCTCCCTTGGCTGACCCTCCCTTGGCTGACCCCTTATATCTGCTGCATTCTATGTGTAGGAAATGGTGTTTTAGGTTTCTTGCCTGCCTGGGTCAGAACTCACCCCCGCCCCCATCCCACAGAGGGCGTGTCCCAGGGCTGCCTGGAAACTGAATATCAACTCTGGAGAATCGAGGAGCAGGAGAAGCCAGCCTGAGACCTGGGCCAGGGGCCAGGTATATGTTCCAAGGGGCTAGGCAGCTCTGCCAGACCCATGCATCCAGACCCAGCAAGGGCCTAGTGGGGTTGTAGGCAGATTTTTCTTTCTTTTAAATCCCTGATGAGACCAACTGCCTTGTGGGCTTAAAAGTTTCTAGGTATGACAGGAGACTGAAAGTCTTCCTCTCAGCATAAGAATATATGTAACTTTTTAAACAAACAGAGAAAGAGTGAGAGAGAGAGAGAGAGAGAGAGAGAGAGAGAGAGAGAGAGAGAAGAAGGAGGAGGAGGAGGAGGAGGAGGAGGAGGAGGAGGAGGAGGAGGAGGAGGAGGGCCCTGAGGAATGGGGTGGTGCTCAGCATAGGGAGAGGGGATGAGGAAGCCCAGCTGGAGCAAGCCCCTCCCACACACGGCTTCTCCTCCTTCCCTGTTGCCCATCCCCCTCCACATCTGTATCTCCTCCTCCACATCTGTGGCCCAGATCTTCCTCAGCTACTCTCCCCTCCCCCTGCTTCTCTCCAGAGGCCTCCTTCCTGGCCCCTGATGGTCCTGGCCTCCCTTCCTTTCCAGACTAGCATCCCCGCTGCTGGTTGGCCAGGGAAGACCCACACCGCATCCTCACTCCCGGCTTGCTCCTCTGTTTAGCTCACCCTGCAGCTCTGTGCCCTCCCCAGCACCTCACACTAGAACACTCTTCTCTCCCTGTCCCCAGGGGCTCTGGGTCTCTCCGTATCCCTGCCTAGGGGTTTCTCTCCTGTTATGGACACACCTTACATCACTCTCCATGTCTCCTACTTCTGCTCCTCTCTCTGGGGGGGGGGGGGGGTCTAGCCTGGAATGCTGCCTCCTGTCACCTGGGGTTGAGTTCACCCAGAGGTTGGCCTTTACCCTGTCTTCTCTGGCTGCCCCAAGTGACTTCTCCATATTTGATTCCCAACATGGCCTGCCTGTGTTGGGTGGCTCCAAGGACGTTGTTGAACACTCCCTCAACTGTGAGCAATCCTCTTGTGAGGAAAACAAAAGCCATGGGTAACAGGCAGAAGGGGAGCGTGCACCATCTGATACACCTTACAACAGCAGTGGGCTCACACAAACACCCAGTGTCCGGCAGCCAACTTCAGACTTTCAACAAAGCCCTGGCAGCCTGCACAGGGGAAGGAGGTCTCAGGTCCGGCTGTTGTACAGTAATGGGCTCTTTGTGGACCACATTAGGGCTGTCTGAAGCAGCTGAGTAAGGGCCGTCACCTGTGGTGGTCATAAGGCATTTGAAGGTCTTGATGAGATTTGAACCCTCCTGTCTCAGGAGATGTACAGGGCTATCCCAGCCCCGACTTCAACCACAGCAGCAAGGGAGATGACGGTGTAACCCCTTGTCGTCACTGGGATAGCTTCTGCTACTGAACAATGTAGTCTGTAAATGCCAGAATTCAGAGTCCTCACAGTGAGCCCCCTGGGAAGCCTCCCCTCTCCACAGTAATTATCCATAGTCATCAACCTCTGTTCATCACTGAGAAGATTGTTTCCTCCACTCCCCTCCAGGGTCACAAATAGTCCCAAGCACAATGGCACAGGGATAGTGACTCCAGTGTAGCAACACAGATGCAGCCAAGCAAGGAGGTGACACAGGTGCAGAGGCTGACGAACAGTGGCGCGGGGGCAATGACACAGGTGACCCTCATGCAGCCGAGCAGCTTTGGTTGATTGCTGGAGCCTTCGGTGACGACCCAGGGCATCCGGGTACCCAGGCCAGGACTCTAGTGCCCTCCTAATCAGCAGCATGTGGTACAGCTGTTGTCGGCTCAGGACAGAAAGGAGACCAAGGGTCGTCAAGCAAAACGCTCAGAGATTTAAGGGTATGCCTGGAAGCTCAGCATCATTACCCCCAGGAGCACCCCAAAATCTCTTCTTAATGCCTGTTGTGAAAGGCAGCAAGGCCCTGTCAGTTCTCAGCCTCAGGGAAACAGGCTAGCATGGCCTTTCAGAGGCACATCTTTAAATGGTGCTGGTGGCCAGGACATCATTGCTTCTAGATAAAGACAGGTCATCTGGTTCTTCTGTGGTCCCCAAGGTAGAACCCAGGGTCTTGTTCACGCTAGGTAAGTACTGAACTGCCAAGCCCTCCTTCCGCTAATGATGAGTTTGGTAGGTGGTCATGTTTTCTGGCTTGACTCTGTAACCTCTGAAATATGTGTCTCCCCATTAAGTTGACAGCTCCTGATAGCCCTTTCTAAAATCAGCTCAGCTGCCCTTGGCTGTGTTTTCTGACTTAGTGGGTAGACAAATGGAGCCCACTCTTGAGCATTGTTGAGCAGCCTCTGTGTGGAGGGCAGGCAGGAAATGAAGACAGCTGGGACATAGTAGACACAGAGGCACACAGAGGCCTAAGGTTACCATCGTAGATCAGCTGTAGGGCACAATCAGGGAAGGCTTCCTAGAGGAAGTGAGAATTCCTCTGAAATTCAGTCCCCAGCTAGATCAGATGAGAACCCAGGGAGCAGATGCTGCTGGGGAAGACAGACAAGACCTGGCAAGGACTGACGGAGTTGACCCAGGTGGGAGAAAGAGATGGAGAGGACACGATTCATTCTTTCATGCCCAGGATCCAGCTCTTAAGCACTAAACATGTGGTAACCCTGAAGAAGGAAGCAGAGGGCCACCTTACCTGCAGAGCTGGTAAGGGGTGAGACCCAGAGTGAGGACAGGTGTCCACATGCTGCCTACACATGAAGACCTGGCCCCCAAGGCCCCAGTGATGGAAACAACTATGAGAGAAAGGCTATACTGGGGTCCACTGGGTACCAACATTTGTGAGTGACCTTCCTAACCCAGTGACCCCTGGGTGGTGAATCCCCAGGAAATAGGAAAAATGGAAGCCTGCAGAGAAGCATGCTGGCAGCAGTGTGTGTGTGTGTGTGTGTGTGTGTGTGTGTGTGTGTGTGTGTGTG
>NW_021604712.1:10049011-10065796 GCF_004785775.1 Grammomys surdaster | reverse complement strand
GTGTGTGTGTGTGTGTGTGTGTGTGTGTGTGTGTGTGTGTGTGTGTGTGTGTCGCTAGGCAAGTCCCTTCCACACAGCAATGTGAAGGGTGGAGTTGACCCCTAGGCCCCACACTTTCTGTGGCCTTTGTGTGTTAGACCCACCTATACGGCAGAAGGGTCTGATCAGGTTGCACTGTATGCCGATGGTGTTGGAGAGTCATGGCACCCACCTGAGCCACCCTGCTCTGCAAGGCCAAGCACCTTGACTCACAGACCTTGGTCTTCTAATCAGGCCAGCCAAGGGCTCCGAAGACAGAGAACAGTGATGGCCAAAGACGGTTCACTTATTGAGTCCCCACAGTTACTCGCTTCTCTCCTCAGAAAGCCTGGAGGACGGCAGAAGGAAGGATAGAAGGTGAGGAGAAGACTGAGGAGAGAGGGAGGGTGACAGGAGCAAGCAGGGCAGCTGGGGTGGGGAAAGAGCAGGAGGAAGACTGGGGGCTCTGAGACCCTGGCAGTTCAGCGTGCCCCTGTCCCTGCTCCCCTGCCCCAAAGAACTGAGTGACAACCTTCATGGTACATTTAGAAGGAATAAGGAAAGAGATGCCCTTCATAGAATGTCATGACCAACACTCCTCTCACGAAACAGGCCAATAAAAATAAAACACGGTTAACTTGGTCAGAGTTTTATATAACATGGGATTGAGGGAAAAAAGACCCAGGAAAAACTAACTACTCATTTTATGCTAAGGTCGCAGCATGGGTGACCATGTGGATACAAGGTTGGATACAAACCATGTACAGGTTGTGATCTAATATAAAAGACAGAGAGGGGACCCAGAAAGGCCTGTGTGGCAGTTACTTTACTGTCACTGTGATAAAATGCCATGTCCAAGGCAATTTATAGAGGAAATAGTTTCTTTGGGCTTACCATCCCAGAGAGTTAGTCTATCACCATCATGGCTGGGAGGCACGGCAGGAGGCAGCAGCAGAGACAGGAGCTGAGAGCTCCCATCTTGAAGGCGGAGAGCAAACCGGAAGTAGGGAGACACTTTAAGTTTTCAAAGCTGGTCCCCAGTGGCATACTTCCTCAGCAAGGCTGTGCCTCCTAAGCCTGGAACCAATTGTTCAAAGGCTCAAAACCGTACGGGGCATTTCTTATCCGAACTACCACAGCCGACATGTCCTGCCTCTTCTGAGTCGCATTTTTACAAGTCTCATTTTTACAAATCACGGTGACCACGTTACTTGACAAAAACAACCTGAAGGAGAGCGATTTACTTCATTCATGGTGTTAGAGTTCTCTTGGTGGCTGCCCGGCCCCACGTGCAGAAGTGTGTGGAGGGCACTGTTTAACTCATGGTGAGGAAAAAAGAAGAGACAGAGAGACAGCAGAGAGACAGAGGCATGTACCCAGGAATCAACTACCTCCAACTTTTAATATCTCTCTCTCTCTGTGTCATTCCTCTCAAGAATGATCAGGATCCTTCTAGAATGGGGGCGGGGGAGCGGGGCAGGGACGGGTCTTAAGACCGTAAATCAAATAGCCTAACCCAGGGGGATTGCGTTATGACGATTCTCACTGAGAAAAGTGTGGCAGTAACAGGAATTTGACTTGAGGTGTGGGATTGAACTCAGCAACTAGTGGCTTTGGCGGGAGCTACTCTCCCAGCTCCAGGGGACTATGCTGGGGCTTTATAGTTGGCTCCTTGGAAAGAGGTTGCCTCAGGAAAGAGACGTTCTGGTTTCTTGCTTGCCTCAAAAGACGTGCCGATCAGGAGACAGAACGTGAGCCTTTGAAGCCTTCATTTGGAGACATCGTCTTCTGAGCCCCAGTAATATCAGGCTTCTGGAAGCAGGCTCCAGAGCTGTCAAGCAGGGAAGCAGTTTGGCGTTCCTCCTCTCCCTGCTAGTGGCCGCTTGCAGATGGGGAGCAGCTGCCATCTGTACAGAATCCATCATCCTGCCGCCCTGGGGAAGATGGAGGATTTTAGCGTGGGATGTAGCGCTGTGGTGCGATTCAAACTGCAGGAAGGTGACAAGAATGATGATGTCGTTGAAAGGCTCGTCTAGGAAGTCTAGGAAGCTGATGAGATGGCGTGGCGCTGAAGCCTGACCCCCAGAGATGATGCTGCAGTTTTACAGTGGCAAGGCCTGCCTGGGTCGGCTCTCCCCTCCGGGATACCTGACTAGGGTAGCCTGCTCTGGGGCTGCCTCTTAAAAATAAGACTAAGAACACAGAGATGTGAGCAGAGAGAGAAAGGGGGGGGGCGGGGGGAGTGGGAGAGGGAAAGGAAGAGAGAGAGAATCTCTCCACAAGTAAGTCATCCTTGGAGAATGAGCCACACGGACGGAATTCTCTCCTTGAGTGTCCAGATGACTGTCAGGAAGGGGACTCTCCTCAGGCCCTTCATGTCTTCTCTAACCAGCTTGTCTCAGAAGGGCTGCCAACCAAAGAGCAAGCACGAGCTGGACCCAGGCCCCCTGCACATATGTACCAGATGAGCAGCTTGGTCTCCAGCAACAGGAGTGGGGCTCTCCCTGACTCTGTTTCCTGCCTGCCTGTGGATCCCATTGTCCTAACTGGACTGCCTTGTCTGGCCTCAGTGGGAGAGGATGTACCTAGTCTTGCATCGACCTGATGTACTGGGAGGAGGGGGGAGGCTGGGAATGGGGGTGATACCTAGAAAGGGGCTCTCCTTCTCAAAGAAGGGAAACGAGGAATATGGAGAGGTTCTGCCTGAGGGGGGTCCTGGGAGGAGATGGGGAGCTGCTATTGGGATATAAAGTGAATAAATAAAAAGTTAATTAATTAATTTTTAAAAGGACTGCCAGTCATACTCTGGGTAATTCCAAAATTGGCCCACCTGGTCCTGAAGCCCAGCATTTAATCTCAGGTTCATGGTGAGGAGTGTCCTGCTGTCTGGAGGTAAAGAACCTTGGAGCCTCCCTAACAAAGGCACACAGGCAATGCCACTACCAAGGACCCATTGGACAATGGCCCTAAATCCAGAGTTTTGGCTCTAAGAACCTACGAGTCATTCTTTGCACACAAAAGCCAAAAACAGATTCCTTTTTTTTTTTTTAATTCAGAGGCTAGAAAACAAAGGTATGCCTGTGGGGGGGGAGGAGGGGGGCTTCATCAAAGCATAGCAAATTAGGATGTCATATCTTGGACACAGGAACTGGCTTCCCTCTGGGGCTGTTAGTCACTTTCACGGTGACTTCGACAGACTTGGACCATGACTCGCACTCTTGGCCACTCAAATCCTCTGGTACCGGTAGCACAGGGCTTTGAGTTTCCTAGAGGGGTGACAGCTGTAGGTGGAAACCATCCTATAGTGGCTGCCGAGCTGTCTAAGCAGGCTGGTAGGTGTGGCTCACAGTAGGCTGAACCGTTGGCACATCCTTGCCAGTTTCCCCAGGGGAAAGGTTCCATTTGGCCAAGGGTTACCAGGGCTCTGGGCTGCTGCTGAACGGCACTTGCTAGGAGAGCACGTCCTTCCAGGTGACAGCATCTTCTGCAAATGTCTGCCCTCGCCACTGCTGAATATAGGATGACCTGGTGTGAATGTATTAGACTGATGTGCTTCTTGCTCATTGCAGTTTCATTCCCAGGTCGGGGTTGGGGTTGCTGAGGAGGGAGCATCGGGGGTCTGTGAGAGGCCTTTCTGGAACTTTGACAGATAGAGAAAGTCAGGGTGGATCGATCACCCAGCCCCACTGAGAATCACACAGGTGCTGGCCTGGGGGCCCTGGGCCCTGTCAGAAGTGTGCTCATCAACACAGCATTGGCTGCTGGGTAGTTGACAGAATCTTATAAACAAACCAAGAGCAGGCAGCCCCTGCAACCGTCTGACAGACAAAATCATCCACAGTTAGAGCAAAACTGTGGCAAGTCTGAGATTATGATTTAGCTATGCAAATATCAGAGCTATATAGACTAGCCAGGAACTCAACCAGAGGAGTAGAGAACAGGAACCCTAGGCCTTGGTACCCTCAGTATGTTCCCCTACCCCCCCCTTGTCTGGAAGCACAGGGGGCCAGGGTAAGGCACCACATTCCAGAAGGCAGGTTGCTTCTCTGCACTGGGGTGACAGAGGAAGAAAGGAGAGCTGGGTCCATGGTTTACTGCCTGGACCGGGAGGGAGGGTGTCCTCCAGGTAGAGGAGTGTGACAAGTCCGTGCAGAGCAGTGGGAGCACAGGTGGCTGCAAGGCCTTTTTAGTGCATCAGCTCCATCGTTGGCTGAGCAGATATGCTGGTCCTGAGGCACCCAGGGAAAAACCAAGAAAAACCGGACAAAACAGACAAGGCCAGACCTCAGTGTCAGCACCAAGATTCAGAGACTGTAGGGCTTGTTCAGTGAGATCAGTGAATAAATTTAGCAACAATCCTCACGTACTGTGTCTGTCAGAGAAAGGGGGTGGGGAGAGAATTCAGAGTTGCTACAATATTATATTGTAAGTGTTCCATTTTCAAAAATTAGAGATATACAAGTAAAATGGGACCCCCACTTTGCAGGCTGGGGTATCAGCCAGCAGACGGTGATGTGGGCTCTGGTGCTGGCTTTAGACAAAGACTTCAAAGCAGCCATTGTAAGTGTGTTCAAAGACCTACGGGAAATCATGGCTAGGGAGCTGAAGAAAGGTTATAGCAACAACAGCACAGAATCCAGCCTAGCAACAAATAGAAACGGTATGTGTACGTGTGTGTGTGTGTGTGTGTGTGTGTGTGTGTGTGTGAATGTGTTTACTAGAGGAGGAGTTCAACAGCACAGACTTGGCATAAAGACTTAAAAACAGATGAATAAAAACCATCCAGCCTGAGCTATGTGCACTCCTGGTATTCAGGAGGCTAAGGAGAGAAGATTTAGGATCATGGGTTCGACTCTAACCTCGTCTACACAGCAGGATATCTGTCTAAAAAAAAAGGAAGAAAGATTGTCTTATGGCAGATTCAGGTGAGAGAAGAAGGGAGGGAGGAGAGGCAACTGAATAAAAATAGAAACAAGAAAGAGAAAATCCCTCCACCCTGTGTGAGAAAAGGCACTAATTTACACAACAGCAAAGCACAACTAACTCCAAGTAGCATAAACATGGGATCCCTAGCTAGACACAAGCACAATGTTTTGAGAGACAAAAACCAATCTCTCTACTGCAGCAAACCTTGTCAAATTCAAGCAAAAGAACTGTTGGCTTTGCTGCAGCAGCAATGGAAGAGAGGCAGGAAGCTGAGAGAAGAAGGTGCTAAAGGAAAGACACCCAGCAAGCCCAGCAGAGCCTTCTCCACGGAGGCAGAGCAGAGGAACATTTTGAAACAAAGTGTGAGGAGGTTCATCTCAAGTAAATCCTTACAAACCACCCTAAAGGGAGTCCTTTAACCAAAAACAAATGACACCAGAGGTAACTGAAATCCACGTGAAGGGTTGGGGAGGTGGCTCCACGGGCAAAACTCCTGCTGGCACATGCTGACAACCAAAGTTTGGCTCCTCATAACTCAAGTGAAAACTGGACAGAGCAGTACACATGTCTGTGACCCTAGAATCACCCGTAGGAGATGAAAGGCAGAGACAGAAAAATCTACAGAAGCTCGAAGACCCACTGGTCTCCAAGGACTAAGACCGGAAAGCTGATGGCTGACCTCGTCACACATGCTTGGCACCTGAACACACAGAAACACCACACCTATGTACACACATGTACATGCAAACACACACACACACATGGAAGTACAGTTTCTGTATTTCATCCGTTAGTGAGAGTCCAAGGTTGGCTGGAATGAGTGAACATTCATACTGCAATATATATAAAATGTTAAAAGTACAACAGTAGGAAAAGCAAGTGAGTTTATTTATGTATCTGGGGCAGAGTTTTACTCTCTAGCCCAGACTGCCCTGACAACTACTCCTCAGCCTTCTGAGTGTTTGGTTTAGAGTCATGAGCCATCATGCCTGGCAAATGGGGGGATTAAAAGAATTATACTAGGAAATATTTATTTTACATAAAAAGGATAAATGACACATTAGGCACAACAACAAAAAGCCTAAAACTAATAAATCAAGAGACAGTCGGCAGGAATCAGCGCACATCCCTGGCTAGGCTGGGAGTGACGGACTTGGTGTTTTGTCCGGCAGGGACAAGGAGCTCACATGCGCTTCTCTTCCTTCTCTTTGTATTCAGTCCAGGCCCCCAGCCCATGCAACGGCGCCACCCACATTTACAGTAGAGTTTCCACCTCAATTAACCTAATTCAGAAAATCCTTCACAACATGCCCAGAGATTTGGTTCCCAGGTGATTCTGAATCCTGTTGTGTTGACAGTTGAGATTAACTGCCACACAGACTGTCACAAAAGATCAAACTAAACGCTTTGCATGGGACTCGATGCACTTTAGATTCAAAGACACAGACAGAAAACCAGGAATGCAGAAGGTCTACTCTGCAAACAAAGGGCCATAAGAAAGTTCAAATGGCTAAACTAATTGCACTCGGAATAGACTAACTCATAAGGTAAGATTAAACTATACACTTGACACAGCTTAGAACCAAAGGCAGCCAGAAAGTGAAGAACAGGAAAAGACATAACATATAAACAGTGACCTTAACAAAGATGGAAGAACCACCCTCATAGTCCAAATAGACAGAGGAAAAAATGCCATGAAGAGAAACATGTTAATATCATAACGGACGTAAGGAAACAACAGTATTTGTGTTCCCAACAATAGACCACTGAATACATAAAGCAAATACTGACAATGGGAGGAGGAATCAGGCAGAAGGACAACAACAGTCAGAACCTGGAGTGCTCCACCTACGGCTGAGAAGAGCTAGACAAAATAAGGGTGCAGGAGACCTGGGCTCACATGGCTTACCAACAACCCGACTCCTCCACATCTGTACAGCTCACCCCACACAGATACATTCTCTTAGGGTTCCAGGGGTTTCTTTTGGGAGAGAAATTCATTTCAAGTGCATTGGTGTTCTGTCAGCATGTACACCTGTGTGAGGTGTCAGATTCCCCTGGAGGTGGAGTTACAGGCAGTTGTGAGCTGCCATGTGGGTGCTGGAAATTGAACCCCAGGTCCTCTGGAAGAGTAGCTAGTATGCTTAACTACTGAGCTATTTCTCTAACCCATGCAGAGATTCCTTCCTTCCTTCCTTCCTTCCTTCCTTCCTTCCTTCCTTCCTTCCTCTCTTTTCTTCTCTTCCCTTTCCTTCCCTTTCCTTCTCTCCTCCCTCCCTTACTCCCCCCTTTCTTTTCCTTTCTTTTCTTTCCTTCCTTTCTTCTTTCTTTCTTTTCTTTCTTTCCTTCTCTTTACTCCCTTACTCCCTCCCTTCTTCCTTCCCTCCTCCTCCTCCCCCCTCCCAGGTAGTCCTAATTTTAGACCCTATAAAAGGCCTCATGTCAGTGCTGCACACCCATAATCCTAGCACTTGGGACATGAACAGTAGGAGAACTGGGAGTTTGAGGCCATCCGCAGCAACAGAGAAAGTTTGAGGCAGGGTCTCACAAAAACAAAAACAAACAAAAAAGTTAGGGTAACAGAAGTTTGGTGTGGTGGTAACCCCAGCACGCAGGTTGAGGCGGGGTTGGAGGGTTGGGAGCACGAGTTTGATGTCAGCATAGACCACGGTCAACACGGGCTATAAAGTGAAACCTTGTCACAAGGAAGAGAGGAGGGGAGGGGAGGAGAGGGGAGGAGAGGGACGGGGAGGGGAGGGGAGGGGAGGGGAGAGGAAGAGAAGAGGACAAGAGAATCTAAGTTGAAGTGGGTTTGACCTAATGCTGCTTGTGTTATAATGTTAATTTTGGTCCCCAAAACTGCTCACACAAGTGTCTGCACGCAGGACACTGAGGGACCCTGCTCCCACTTGGCTCCAATTGGTAAATAAAGATTCCAGCAGCCAATGGGTGGGCAGGACAGACAGAGGCGGGACTTTTAGGATTCCTGGGCTTGGAAGAGAGGAGAGGAAGGAGGAGAATTTCTTGAGGAGCATAGGACAGACCAGCCATGTAAGAATTGAGGCAACTGGCCCTAGTGGCCACTTCCACAATTGGGTCTTGGGTAGCAGAGATGAAATATAAAATTTAAAGATGTTAACTCTGGGATACTGAAGAGAAGTGTTTGCTAGCCCCAGGTGTTTGCCAGCGCAAAGTGAGCTAGTCAGGGCAACAAAATTAACTGATGTATATGTGTGTGTGTGTGTGTGTGTGTGTGTGTGTGTGTGTGTGTAGAGTGAGTAACAAATTTACCACTACACTAAGTCACACAAAGAAGTATATTTTCTTATCAGAAAGGAATTAAAATCAGTATGAAGAGATTCAGAGAAGCCCTGAAGTATTTGGAAAATATATCAATTCTGGGTTAAGAAATCAAAAGGAAAACTGGGAAATATATTTTGAAATACAAAAGTAACAATTTAAGAACAATTGCAGCCAAAGCACTCGTTTGGAAGATGTTACCGGTTTAAAATGACTATTAGAAAACAGAAGATCTCAGATCAATGAGATAGTCCAAAATATAAAAATATAAAAATAAGCAAACTAAGCCCAATACAAAGGGAAAATAATAAAAGACTGGAACAGAACTCTATACGGCCAAAAATAAGATGCCAATAAACTAAAGAAAACAAAGGCAATCTTCTTCAGAATTTCCAAGCCTAAGTGTACTATTGTTGTAAATCATCAGTGTTATTGGGAAAACCTCATGTTATCTGATATTTATACTCAAATTCTTCAAAAATTATGTTATGAGCTGAATGGTTATTCCTCAGAACTTGTGTGGAAGCCCTGACCAGTGTGGCTGCTGACAGAGAACTGCTCCCAGTGGCTCAAAGGCTCATTGAGTGCTTGGTCACCAGGGAGTGGCACTGTTTGGAAGGAGTAGGAGGTGCAGCCTTGGAGGAAGTGTGTCACCAGAGGTGGGCTTTGAGATTTCAGAAGCCCATGCATGCCAAGCCCAGAGTCTCTCTCTTCTTTCAGGTCTGGATTTAGAACTCTCAGCTGCCATGTTTCCTGCTGTGATGACTAACCCTCTGAACTGTAAGCCAGCCCCAATCAAGTGCTTTTCTTTAGAAGAGTTGCCATGGTCATGATGTCGCTTCCCAGGAACAGAACACAGAGACAGTCGGGTTCTAGAATCTCCACAGTGGAAAAAAAACCTCTGGACATGTGTCTAAGGGATTACCTAGGTTAGGTAAACTGAGGTAAGAAGATTTACCCCAAATGTTGGTGGCACTGTTCCATGGGCTGGAGTTCTAGACAGAATAAAAATGAGAGAGGAATCTGAGTGGCAGTGTAACACTTATATTTTATCACCTTGACAACAAGAGTCTCCTCGGATGACAGCCTCTCAGATGAAGAACTGCTTCCATCAGACTAGCCTGTCAGGATGCCTATACATACACATACATACACAATACACATACATACATACATACACACATACACACATATATACATGTATACACACATTCATATGTGTATATGAGTGATTATATGAATGATTGGTGTGAGCTGTGGCCAATACTGCCCCTGGGAAGGTGGTCCCAGGATACACACACACACACACCAGCTGAGAAAGCCATAGGGAGCAGGCCAGTAAACAGTGGTCTTCCATGGTCTCTGCTTCCATTTCTGCTTCAAGTTCCTGCCTTGGCTTCCCTGGATGGACTGTAAGCCAAATAAAAAGTTTCTTTCCTGAGTTGTTTTCGGTCATGGTCTTTGTATGTGACTGGCTCTCACAGGCTTAGATACTTAGGATTAAAGGGTGTGGCCTTGTTGGAAGAGGTGTGTCACCTTCGCAATTAGAGCTCTCTCTGCCTCTAACTTTCAAAATAGATGTAAGATCTCAGCTACTGCTCCAGGGCCATACCTGTGCCTGCTACCGCACTTCACACCATGACTCAGGTCATGAACTCACCCTCGGAAACCATAAGCAAGCCCCTAATTAAATGTTTTCTTCTGTAAGTAGCCTCGGTGATGGTGCCTCTACACAGCAATAGTGAAACAGTAACTAAGACCGTCTCTACAGCAGCAATAGACACAAAACGAGGACAGTAGCATTCATCCCTCTGTGTCTCCTGACTCCAAAACATGACCAGCTGCATGTCCCTGCCACCATGACGGACCGTAGCCCCTGGAACTGCAAGCCAAGCAAGCCCTCTTTTCTTGTTGCTGCCTGTCGAGCATTTTGGTCACAGCCAAGGAGAAAAGTAACTAATACATATGTATTTACATACTAGGCTTCTAAGCAAAGTTAAAGGAAGTCATAAGCCTGGGGCCATGGTTCAGTGGTGTGAATAATATTGCTCTCTGTGTTCTGGTGAAGATAGAGTTGACAGATAAGAAGCAAAAAGACATATTAAGAACATCAAGAAAAGCACGTAAGAAACATAAAGACACATGAAGAAAGTGGTCACCTTTGACTCAGGAAGGAAATCCTCATCAGAAGTCAACCAGGCTGTCAGTCTTATTGCCAGCTTCCAAGTGTCCCATAAGTCAGGGTCTTGTTATGTTGCCCAGCCTGACTTCGAACCCATCCTCCTGTTCCAGCTGCAGTGTTAGGATTGCAGGTGTGGGCCTCACCAGAATGCAGACCTCTACAACTGCCAGGAATGCTTGCTGTTTAAGCCACCCACTATGTGACATTTTACTGGGGAATTCTCAGTTGTCTCTCTAACTACCTTGCATGTACATACAGCAAAAATAACACTTAGGAAGTCTGTGCACAGACATTTTGTGTCTACTCTTTCAAAATGCTCTGTTGCTCTTACAACCCCTGTGGAAACGTTACAAACAAAGATCCCCCTTGGCCGCCCTGATCAAGGAGTGGGCACTAATGATGCTGAGCTGTGAGCTAGTGTTTCCTAAACTAGTGACAGCTTCTTGTCATGGCTCCTCTCCACATCCCCACAAGGCCATCAAGACAGAGGACACGGACCTACCCTCTGTTTTCTTGTGACATGGTCCACATCCTGAGTCCACTGACCCTGGGAGTGTAAAATAGTATTTCCAGGGGACCTATTGATCTGTGAAAACTGCAGTTTATGTTCTGTATGTGGTGTCACTAATTGTAGACACTGGGAGGCAAGTAACAAAGTCTTAGTAGGGACGTTCAACTATGCTTACTCTAGTGCTTGAAAACGTAACAAAGGTCTGTCCCTAGGGACAGCAGGTGCCCTGGACTCTGCTGGACCTATCAGTAACCAGTGAGCCCTTGTGGTTGCTGTGTTACATATACCCACAGTACACGTTACATATACCCACAGTACACGTTACATATACCCACAGTACATGTTACATATACCCACAGTACACATTACATATACCCACTGTATATGTTACATATACCCACAGTACACGTTACATATACCCACAGTACATGTTACATATACTCATAGTATATGTTACATATACCCACAGTACACGTTACATATACCCACTGTATACGTTACATATACCCACAGTATACATTACATATACCCACAGTATATGTTACATATACCCACAGTATATGTATTACATATACCCACAGTATATGTTACATATACCCCCAGTTATTAAGTTACTGCTTAGGAATTCAATTCTGCTTAAATCCTCTTGCTTTCTAATGCCCTCTTAACCTTTGCTGTGTTCCATTCTGGTGGGTCCTGGTCTCCTCAGGTCTCAAGCTTTGTTTTCTATCTGACCACCCCCTCCCTGCCCCATCCTTACATTGTCTTTAGACAATATATTTTTGTTAATTTTTTGAGAACCTCATATACGCAGTGTATTTTGATCAACATCAAGCCTCCCCCTAATTACTCACTGATCCATTCCCACCCCAGTTCTTCCCCAACCTTTTCCTTTTTCAATTGCCCATTGAGTCTAAGTTCTGTTGCCCATACACTTACCCATGTTAGGCCAGCCAGTGGCATGTGGAAATTCCAGGAGCCACACACTTAAAAGGGCTCTTTCTCAGAAGCCACCAAGAATCAACAGAGGTTCTCGTTCTCGTTCTCTCTCTCTCTCTCTCTCTCTCCCTCTCTCCCCCTCTCCCCCTCTCCCTCTCTCTCCCTCCCTCTCTCCCTCTCTCTCTCTCTTCGAGTGTGTGTGTGTCCGTGTCCTGTAATTCCCACTCCCCTTCACACTACAGTGCAGAGTGATTTGCCTGGTTTTGTACAAATCATTATGGCTGCTTGTATTCACGACTGCAGTGACCACGTCTTGTCCAGAAGCCACCATTATGCTCCATTCTTCCATGATCGCTGGCTCTTACAATCTTCTACCCCTTCTTCCATGATGGATGGCTCCTGGGCTTTGGTTGGTGCAAACGTAAGAAACAGATAGCCCGTTTGTGTCTAAACACTCCACAGATACTCTTTGTATGTTGGCAGTTGTTTCACTGGCCACTGTTCATTACTGACACGCCTTTGATGAACTCAGAGCTGCATTAACTGATGGGTGGATACTAACTGAGACGGTGGTTGTTTAACAAAGTAAGAACAGTGGGTTCACTCCTGGAGCCTATGAGCTCCCCAGACATGGGCTTGTGGTCAGATTTCCAGTTCTAGGTAGGATTCCTCTGTGGCATGGGCCTTAAATCCAAACAGCATTTCGCTAGCCTCTAGTATCTGTGCCATTACGGCACTGATGGGCATGTCTTGCCACTCTTGTGGTCGTAGCTCACATGGTTGTAGCTGTGTTAATACTGTGGATGAACCCCTAACCAACAGCCTACATGACAACTGTCTAATACCATGAAAAGTAGCCAGGTGGGAGGAAGCTCCCCGGCCAGGACCAATGTAATTTCACCGAATCCCATGATCAAAGCGTGGTCGTACCATCAAGTCCTGGTCGGTAACAAGAGCACCATGATCAAAGCGTGGTTGTACCATCAAGTCCTGGTCGGTAACAAGAGCACCATGATCAAAGCGTGGTCGTACCATCAAGTCCTGGTCGGTAACAAGAGCAATGGCAATAGCCTTGGGACAGCCTTGATCACACCTGGAGAGGGTGCTCACACCTAGAACTGGGTATTTCATTTTGGTGACTTGTGCTCTCGAAGGATCATTAATCCCTGTATAAGATTTGAATGGGAATGGCCCCCTTTCGCTCATATACTGGAACACTTTGTGGTCTCTAGCTTAATTATTTTAAGGACTAGAAGGTGTGACCTTGTTGAGAAAGTTGTGTCACTGGGCGTGGACTCTCAGGTTTCAAAAGACATGTGGTATTCTATTCTCTGTCTCTCTCATGAGCTCTGAGCTAATGTGTCTACCTGTCTGCTGCCATGAAGGTCATGGACTCACCTTCTGACACTGTAAGCCCCAAATAAACTTTCCTAAATGTTTCCTTGACCATGGTGTCATAGGAAAAGGAATGAGAGGTAGCTTCAGCTCTTTTATACCATTTTCTGTGTCTTTTACAAACATCCTTAAGTGTTAGCTAACCCTCCCCAGACACCCAATTGTTAAGATATGTCTAAAGCTTGCTCATGGACGCCCCAATATGATGGTTAATATTTAACTGCAATTTGACAAGAACTAGAATCACTTAGGAGGCAAGATTCCGGGCAAGTTCCTGCTGCCATGGCAGATTGTACCCTCAAACTACTAGCTGCACACACCCTTCCTTTCTTCTTTCAATTGCGTTTGTTAGTGTATATTATCATGGCACAGGGTAAGTAAGTACTACACCCAATACCAGGATCCCATTCCAAATTGGGCTCAGTCACATGCTAATAATTGCCAATGGAATATCCGGTTCCTAACCAGAGGACTTGTAAGCATACTGGTCCCATGACGAGTTTTCCTTGTTTTAAGAATTAAAGAGTTCTTTATTCTCTTTATCTTCATGTAACCTAGGCTGGCTTGAAACTCTGGGTGATGGGATTACAAGTGTGCAAGACACACCGAGTTTTATGTGGAACTGGAAATTGTACCATTGGCTTCTTGCATGTGAAATTAAGCCCTCTACCAACTGCCAATCGACGACTAAGCCTAGGATAAAATATATCAACCACAGTATCCTTACCTGTGTCTGTAACATCTCCATGGACACGTGCAAAGGACAGTTCTTAGTGAAGGGTCTTCTATATCCTGCTAATTGCCATGTCTCAGGTCACACCAAGATCCGTAAACACATCTCAGCCTAGTACTGCCTGAATAGGCAAAACACCCAACTAACAAACCCTAATCTTCATAGACATGTACTTTTCTTGGCAACTATGAGCACAACTCATTCAGAGCATTTTACAGAGCATATGGAGGGTGAGCGTGTAGAAGGGCTTAGATCTTCCTTCCCAGTAGCTCAGCTGTGTCAGCTTCCCCCCAACCTGAGTGACCATGGATAACTTGGAGGAAACAAGCTCCACATGTGACCTGAGTGATGTCTGTAGCTTCAAGTTTTATCCATCTCTGTGATCCAAAAAATATTAACTCTATCCTTTTGAGTACTGGTTCCTTTGACACCAAGTAGCTTTAAAGAAAAGCACTCTGAGGAGTGAACATAAGAAAGCTAAATGAACTCTTACTGGGATCAAATCTGAGACGGCAGGAAGGCTCTGGGAATAGCGGCACATTAAAAGGATCTCCATAGCACCTTCCTCTTGAGCTAAACACCCTCAGAGCTTCTGTGACTTGACTTGGGAAGTACCTATGCACAGCCCTATGGTGTATGGCCTGCAAACTATATAGAAAACACCCCACTAGGCTAGTATCTACAGTAACTTCACACCATGCATCAAGGCAAGCTAAACTCACTTAACCTGCCTGCTTGCCAGCCATGGCTGAATTTGCAGACACACCCCCTTTACTGGCTACTGCATCCCTGACTAGAGTCAAAATATCTGGTGTGTCAAGATCTGTCTCTTACCTGGGCACCATCACTTGTGTACTATACCAAGAATGCATTGGCTAAGAGTTCAAAATGAGGAAATCAGACTCCAGTCACACCAGACATTAACTAAATTTCCCACCAGCACTAATGGTATAAGAAAAGGGAAATGTTAGGTTTCCAGCATGAAAGTATATGAATTATTTCATCCAACATGCTCAGTACTGTGCAAAGATGGTTTTGAGGAACAGAAATGGCCTTATTCCTGTCAACATTGAGGTGCAGAAGATACATAAGTGTTGCCTGGCGTTTATACCATGTAATAAAGGCCAGAAAGGCATGAATAACAGACTTGCCGAGTTATGATTCAATAACTTATTTATGGAAGCCCAATGTCGCAAACACAGAACAGACTAAGTCTCAACACACACAGTTCATACTACATATGAAACCAACTCAGGAATGCATCATAAACAGAGTCAAAAAAAGAAGTCAAGGAGAAAAACTTAAGACACAAAAATCTGTGCCACAGGTTGAGCAAAGCGTGTAGCCAAAGCAGACTTTTAAAGAACCAGACTTCATCAAGTAACTCCCCCTGTGAAAGACAGCATTAAGCATGCCTTAATTATACATTGGGAATGAAGTGTATGACTCTCCAACCCTTTTGTGTATGTGGAGTAGTTCCTGTAAATGTGTGCATGAAGACCAGACATTGATGTCGGAGGTCTTCCTCTACTGCCACCCCACTTTTTCTTTGAGACAGCATCTCTCACTGAATCCGGAACTCACCAATTCTGCTAGGTTGGCTGGCCAGCAAGCACTAGGAATCTTACCTCGGCCTCCCCAGCGCCAAGACTACAGGTGCTCGCTGCCACACCTGAGCCTTTCACGTGGGTGTGGGGGTTCCTAACATGTCCTTATGTTTGTGCAATAGGCACTTCAATGGCTGAGCCATCTCATCAGCACTGACGACTTAAATTTAGAAACAGAAGAGATTTCAGTATTTTCCAAAAGATGAGCTATCATGAGTCACATGACAGATGTATATCTCAAACCCCAGTGACAGCTCAGCAGAAATGCCAAGATAAATGACAACTGTCAGAGAATAGAGCAGCTGGACCCTCACAGACTGGTGACTCCAACGGAAAGTGATACAGGTACCGTGAAACAAGCTAGTAGGATTTTTGTTAAAAAACAATGTATAAGCCAATGATCACTTTGTTGGGTATTTAGTCAAGTGAAACCAGTTATACTCCTATAAAAATGTTTATGTAAATGTTTATAGCCGCTTTAGTAATCTCTCACATGTGGAAACAACCCCAAAGTTCCTCACGGAGAATAAACTATAAACTCTTGTACAGCCACACTCTGGAACGACTATTGTAACAAAAGCTGCTAACAGCTGTAACATCATACATGAGTCTTGACTGCATCATCTGATGTCAAAGAAGCCAGGCTCCAGACCACACATATACTGTATGACCCCATTTGTGATACCCTCAAAAAAGCAAAGCCACAGCAATGGAAAAGAGATTGTGAGTTACTAAGGCCTGGAAAGGGTACAAGGTACAGGGATGAGAAACTCCTTCTATGAATTAACCATGGTAATGCTTTAACAAGTCAGTTCTAGTTTTCAGAGGTAGATGGCTTCCTAGGTAAGGATGTATTTCTCAAAATCTGGAGAACTACATACCTAAAAAGGAGTATGAATTGTATCTTCAGAAAGAAACAAAACCCACCGAGTGGGCTACCATTCACAAGTATATACACAGAAACTGTACAGAAATGACTTTGAACTTGGGAGGCAGAAGCAGGTGGATTTCTGAGTTTGAGGCCAGCCTAGTCTACAGAGTGAGTTCCAGGACAGCCAGAGATACAGAGAAACCCTGTCTCGAAAAAACAAACAAACAAACAAAGGAAGAAAGGAAAGAAAGGAAAAGAAAGGAAAGGAAAGGAAAGGAAAGGAAAGGAAAGGAAAGGAAAGGA
>NW_021604712.1:9999426-10049001 GCF_004785775.1 Grammomys surdaster | reverse complement strand
AAAGGAAAGGAAAGGAAAGGAAAGGAAAGGAAAGGAAAGGAAAGGAAGGAAGGAAGGAAGGAAGGAAGGAAGGAAGAAAGAAAGAAAGAAAGAAAGAAAGAAAGAGAGAAGAAAGAGGGAGGGAGGGAGAAAGAGAAATGACTTTGTTGTCAGTGAAGGTGGTACATAAGTAAGATTAGTACGGTGGATATCTTCAGCCACTAAAACCCTTTTTATTCTCAAAGGCAGTAATATAACAAAAGGCTCGAGTTATAAACTATTTGGGGGAGAGACATACACAAACTGGACCTAAATAACAGACACGGTGTAGAGAACACAGGAGCCTAGAGTTTGCCTACTAACTTTTGATTAGCATGCCCAATCCGTAGTACACAGTGGTTATGGGAACAGGACTCGGCATGTATAATATTTAACTAGGATGACAGGTAACATGGGTGATCAGTGCAAAGGCCCTAACAGAATGATGGGGCTAGAGAGATGGCTTAGTGCGTAAGATGCGTTGGTCATGCAAGCCTGAGGACCTTTAGTGAGTATGTAGATGGAAAATGTCTGCACCCCAGTGATGCGGAGAAGTTGGAGATACAAATGGACCCTTGAATCCTGCGGGCCAGCCAGGCTAGCGATCTGAGAGTTCCAGGTTCAAGGCAAGATCCTGCCTCAAAAATAAGATGGATACCAACAGAAGAAGATAGCTGATGTCCATCTCTGGCCTACACGTACACACACCACACACACAAAAGTTTAAAACAGGGTTATAAAGTTGTTTGCAATGGGAAACAGCAAATAAATCAAACTAATATTGTATTTTAAAAAGTTTTATTCTTGCAGATTTAGAAATTTGAGATTTTTAATAACCACAAAAGAAATCCTTTCACACCTAGTGATTAACAGAATGTAGTGGTGTATTATCTAAACAGGAATCGTGCTGATGTGCCATAATAAACTGTCTATTAGTAAAAAAATACACTTTAGGGCACGGTATTGTATCACAAATTTTACAGAAGGGATACTTTGCAAGAATTTAATCAAACTAGAGTAACTGTATCTTTTAAATGCAGCACTTAAAAATGTAACAACTCTGTGCATTCTTTTTCTTAAAAAAATGACCTTGTATGTGTAGAAATGCTGCTTTATTGCTGCAGAGGTCAAAGTTCAAGGCTCAAGAGGTACAGGAGAGAATACAAAGGTAGCCTTAGAAACTTGGTTCTGTTTATGTATAAAAAGGTAAAGTTTATAAAAGTTAATTTACAAACCAAGAACAAAAGTGGTATGCACGCATTATGTACATGCGTCCTGAAAACATCAAACACCTCAGATGCATAGCCCAAAAACAGAAGACCACCACTCCCCCTTGTCAAAAAAAAAAAAATTTTAAGTCACACCATTATTTTCTTCCGGGTGATTCACACATTTCTGAAACCATCAAGTCCACAATTTACTCAGTCTTTTCCATGATACAGTATCTAGATATGCACAAAACTCATAAAAACTTAGTAATACACAGCGAAATGATCTAAGAATTAAAACCATGAGGGTAAGGCATTCCTGCTGGTTAGATGTCTGTGGTGATATGTTAATTTATAGAGTCAGAGGCCATGGAACCAGGCTCACATGCTTTGGTGTCCTTCCCTAAGAGAAATGTGTTTTCATATACAATGAGTAATTGTCTTCATTTGACCCTCCCTCCCCAAGTTATAAATCCCCCTGCTGTACATTTCTGTTAAATCCACTACACTGGTTATATATTCCAGGTGCATTTGTAAAAAATGTGTGCACATTACCTCATGCATAATAAAATAAAATGTATATGCTAGGCCAAGGCCATAATAAAGTTTGAGTGTACTTTGGAAAGAACAGAACTCAAATGCACCCCCATTTACTGGCTGGTATTTTTAACGGAAATCAGTATGTGAAGTTAAGCAGTGACCATAAAAAAGTACAAAAATCATTATAAAGCAAAATATCTTTGAACCTCTAGCCAATGCCTGACAGTTCTTCACTCAATAACACATAGCTTGTAGCATGTTTTCTGACCGTGGTTCAGGGGCATGCTCACTAACCTTCATCAGTTCCAACAAACGCTTAATACTACGAATTGCAGTATCAATTCTAAGAAAATAGAATACTCATTAGAGTGGTTCCTCCATTTAGATTTAGTAAGCTCAGTCCATGTTCACACTGCTTAGTCCAGTTCCTATACGCTAACAATTAGAAGTGGTCAATCAGGACAGACACACAGTTGGCTCCAACAAGGTAATTCGGATCTCCAGGAAGACACTTGTTTTGCCAGGTTTTAGGGTCACCTATGAGAGAAAAAAGATCTTGATGTCACTTATGGTTGTGTAGACTGCTACCTATAATGTTTTGCTATTATGGAACAAATATAAATATACATATTAAAATTTTCTTCTATTTCTTCAAATGTTATATCCAAATTTAGTGCTTTAAGTAGGCTTGCTGGCTACGAGCATTTGAAAGCTATTTTAGATGTCCCTTTTGTTATCCAATTTGTTGGCCTTTTTAATATAGAAATAAAAGTTAAGACTCGGACAATCACATGGCTGAGCCAGTTGGGAGTTGCTCCTCAGTGTACACAACTGTAACACCTTCCCTTGGATAGTACTGGATGGTAACGTATTTGAGCCAAATGTGAGAACACACTGCTCACACTCAGTGACTCAACACAAAGGATATTCTGCCAAGTTCTGTAGCACACACTTCCTAAAGTCTCCTCCCATTATCAAGGCAAACCAGCAAGACAGCACCAATCCCTTCCCCACTTCTAGCTGTGCAATAAAACCGTTTGTGGCATTTGTGGGAATTCAAACACCCGCTGGCTATGGAGCTCTGAGATAGGCCTTGGTGTTTGAGTTTTGAAGAAACCCTTGGTGTTTTCAGATTTATATCCTGCACAAAGACCTGGCAGTGGGTATAAAATGTGAACAATGGAAAACTGTCTCTGTGGAAGCCAGGGGAGTTGAGAATCAAAGCTGCTGACTGTCCCCCTCCCCCCCCCTTCTAACAGTCCTAGGCCAGGAGTGCTTCTGTGCCTGTGAGACTGTGTGAAGAACCTTCTGCCACAAACAACAGCCATGCAACTGAGCAGAGAAGCTACTAGGCCTCTTGTGATATACCAGGCAGCCCCTCTAACAAATGACTGACTATCAACTGTCCCAGCTGTGGACTCTGTGTACTGCAGGAGATGCGTCACGGCTGAGGATGGATCCTATGCTTTAATAAGGAGTCACTGACAGAACGGTTCAGACAGCTCTAGAAATCAAAGGCATCCTCCTCCTTATCATGCTTTAAGTTTCCTTTCAACATACAGCATTTTGCTGCAATTAAGTCAGTACTCACCAACATGACACCTACTGAACAGGTAGGCTAGCAGTGGCAACGCTGCTTTACTGGATCACACAGAGGTGTAGCTATTTTCTGGGTGAACACACCTCAATGCTCACAGAAAGTATGTGGTCTCAGCACAACTCAACAGACACCCATAATCACTGAAGGGACAAACGTGTAGCTCATCTGTGTGTCATGTAAGGCACTTGCAGCAGGCAGTTTAGAGAAAGCTGGCCTTGAGTTTTGAAACTACAGCATTCTCTGGCTTCTCAACGCCCATTTTCAATACTGCTTAACTGTTCCTTCACTATTTAAAATTAGCCTACAAGGCTTTCTTCCAAAGGAATATTTAAATATGACCCTATTGTAAACTTTGTACTGTAACCTTTACTTCATACTGGACCAAACTTAAACTTACTAATACTCACTGATTTATACTATTTTTGTTCTTCTATGAATCCTGTTAGGGTGGACAATATTGGTAGTAAAGACTGACTTCTAAGTTACTCAACTGAGAAACATGAGAATGCAATGCAAGCTTTGAAATCATGAGCCAATGAGCAAAAGTCACTTAAAAGAGTGCATAACAGGAGTTACTTAGAGGTTCAGGCTAGAAAAAAACCAAACCCCTGGCCAGGTACCATCACTGTGGAAACTTTCTCCAAGGTTAGTATAAATACTTTGCACCTTAAAAAAAAAAAAAACTGATAG
Organism: Grammomys surdaster; assembly: GCF_004785775.1. Classification (NCBI taxonomy): domain Eukaryota; kingdom Metazoa; phylum Chordata; class Mammalia; order Rodentia; family Muridae; genus Grammomys; species Grammomys surdaster. The sequence continues at coordinate 10,044,945 of NW_021604712.1, read as the reverse complement.
ATTATATAAAATTTTTAAGCCCCAAGAACAGTCAATCTTTAGCCAAATTGCCAATTATTAAAAGGTAGAAAAGTCTCCAGGGTTCCATATGCATTTATAGCATATGAACCACACACTTAAACTACTAGTAATGCTTACACGGCCACAGGGACAGAGGGAAGATCTGTTCACACACAGCATGGGAAGCACCAAGAGCACAGGCATTAATCAATGACAGTTCCCACAGCCCCAGAGAGAGTGAAGACAGCATACCCGACGAGGAGTCGGATGATTTTAGAGCAAAAGACCAACCGTCAGGAGTCATGGACGCACAGTGTGGCAGGCGCAGCTCCACGGGCTTCAGGAACTTGAGGCCATGGGGCCCACACATCACTAGGGGGCTCAGCAGAGTCTCACCTGCAGGCACAGAGGGAAAGGAGCACCTGAGATGAAGTCTTCCCACTAGACCCAGTCCCTCCTGGTACAAACTTGCTAAAGTCAAACGACAGTAGTTCTCCATAGCAGTGCTAAGAAAAATACAGTGGATGCTACAATAGTAACTTCTAAGCTTTTAATAGTTGTGTTAGGGTGAAGAGGAATGTGATATTCATTTTAATATTTTAACCTAACTTAATGTGGCTGAAACAATAGTTCAACATATAACCAACACACTCCGGCTCTGATGTCCCCTATGTTACATCTCTAGTGCTATAAAACCCCATTTAACCAGGGGCTATTGAATTCCAGCATATGAATCTGTAGCACAACACATTCACATGTACTTGTTTGCAAATGTTACATATATTCCTGGGGGTGGGGAGGTTATTTGGTATGTGTGTACATGTGCATGCACATGCACATGACAAGCTGTGCTAGTAAAGGTCAAAATTCAACTTGCAGGAAATCAGTTTTCTCCTTTGATTATATGGGCCCCAGGAATCAAATTCTTATCTCTAAGGTTGGTAGCAAGCACCTTTGCCCACTGAGCCATCTTGCTAGCCTATGCTTTTCATTTTTAAGTGTTTGCTATATATATATGTGTTCAGGTACTCAAGCAGGGCCAACAGTATGAGTCTTATTGTTTTTAAGGCAGAGTACCTCTAGAAAGTGGGTTACTATACCATGTTTAGTGAAGTCAAGAACTGCTAAATTTACCAGCATGCTGATGGATCCAGGAAGGTTATGAAAATAACAGCCTGCCTGGTTTCCTTACTGTTCAAATATATGCTCCCCACCTTCTAAGGACATGCCACTCACTGTGCTGAGCATTCAACAGTATTGCCTCCTGAGGTAATAGCTGACAGGAAGGGAAAGCCTTCTTGAGTGGATGATACCAACTATCTTCTTGAGATGGAAGGACTACCAAATTTGATTAGGTCAGGCAAACAGCCCGGCAGTCCAGTGAGAGGACTGCCAATGGCCTGTTATCTGACATCATTTCCTCCTCACTCCGAGAGGGAAGTACTGTTCCTCCACTGTGCCCCACCCACCACAAGCCAGTGACACGACTTCTCTGCAGCAGGCTCATTTGAGGCCCTCCGTTGTACAAAGAAAATGCTGTGCTCTACCTAAAACATTCAGAGAGGCTTCTAGCTTATCCCTGTGGCCAGCTGCTGTAAACATGTACACTCAGGAAAATGCTGGAGTTATTCCAGTAAAGCAGACAATAAGCACACTTACCTTTCTCTTTATCTAAAGGTGGGAGGATGCTATTATCTCTGCAGACTTTAAAATAGATTTCTTGCTCGACTCCTTCAGGAATGGCTCCTTGTGGGATGATTATACTAACACCAGTCTCTATGGAACTCAACACACCACCATTGCTGTTAAAGATGCCTCGGGCTGTAGCCACTACAGTATGACCATCCTCATCTTCATCTTCTTCCACAGCTGAAGGACTGAGGGGTCAAAATGGCAAGTGAAAATCCTAATAATACACACAGGCTTCCTTTTATTAGTTACAGTAAACATTTAACCTCATTTCTCCAAACAATTTAGAATTCTTTACTCAAACAAGGTAAGTTTTTAGTGAAAGGTCTTACTCAGAGGGCTAAGAGCATGCCCATTCTGGAAAAATCAAAACTCCCTTTCTGAAAGTAAAGAATGAGGCTACTATAATTACCAGTGTAATTTCAATGAATCAAACATGATTCTTTGGTCTCACAGCTACCTTGGGTCTTAGTGAACATCCATGAAATGAGTGCTCTAAATTACAGAGTCACTGAAGCTCAGTTGGTAACACAGAAAACAGCTTATAATAAAGACTGTGGTAGACTTTGGAATTTCAGTGTGCACATACACACTGCCCTTCCTTAGTACATCTTGAATCCCACTGCCCAGGCTGACAAAGGTTTAAAGCCTCCAAGGTTCCAAGGTAAGAAGGTCTGGCATGGTATACCTCAAAGACCCAAGAAAGACAAAGGCAGAGGATGAAGCTATCAACGAACATTTCAAACTTGGAAGTTAGACAATCAAGACTTTGTGAAGTAAAGTTTTAAGCCACAATTTTAATGTGCTAGAAAAGATGGACTAGGGCTGGAGAGATGGCTCAGTGGTTAAGAACACTGACTGTTCTTCCAAAGGTCCTGAGTTCAATTCCCAGCAACCACATGGTGGCTCACAACCATCTGTAATGGAATCTGAAGCCCTCTTCTGGCATACCTGAAGACAGCAACAGTGTACTCACATATATAAAATAAATCTTTAGAAAGAAAGAAAGGGGGGGGGGGAGAGGGAGAGGGGAGGGAGGAAGGAAAAGAAAGGAAACAACTTGAAATATATGAAGGGAAGTCAGTTTCTCTCCACCATGACTGCAGGGTCAGGCATAGACTCCTGAAGCAAATGGAAAGGGAACAGAGCCCACCATCTGATGTGGTAACATCATGTAGCCCTGCACAGGAGGAATCCTGCTACTGACTGACTACAGGAAGGCAGACTTGCATAACCATCTTGAGAAGCAGAGTTCAGGTGGCCTTTCTGGTCCTTGTTTCTACCTGTGGGCGGTTCTCCTTCATGGATGACTTGCAAATGTCTAAAAGGGGCTGAGCTGAGTCGGAAATATGTGGTCAGATGGCTCTGATCAATCACTAAGTAACAAACACAGAAAAAACTGCCTGAGTGAGGCTGTGGTAGAATCAACCAGCCATCTTACTACTGTCTTCAATAGCCATTCGAGGTCACTACACTTCTATTCTTTCCTGCACCCTAGTTGACTAAATTGTAAATGAGGAAGAGATTATCTGTCCATCATACTTCAAGTCACAGTTTACTAAAGATATGGGCTCTAAGATCAGATGACCACAGGCTTATCACCCTCTAGCTATGTGATACTGGCTGGGCCAATGAGCTTTTGCTCCTTAATCTGAGCTATTGGTGACACAAGGACAATGACAATACTTACTGATGCTATGTGCTCATAAGCTTTACAATTTGATTAATATCTTTGCCTCCTGGAGGACATTCTACAAAATGGTATCCACTATAATAACAGTTTAGTTTACAGGATAATTTATCATTTCAAGTCTTATCATATAAAGTACTTCAAAAACTATAGCTACAAAGCTATAATCCCAGCACCCAAGAGGCAGGGGGATCACTCTGCCTTCCAATTTAAAACAAACAAACAAACAAACAAACAACAACAAAAATTCATGTCAAGCAACACTTTAAACCAAGGTAAGTAAATATCTTACCTCACAGGAACAGCTTTAGGCATGGTGCTGATATTATTTACTTGATATTTAGGCTTATCTGTGTGAACAGAGAAAGTTTCAACTCCACTGTCAAACTCAGGAGGCTGTGCTGAACTATGAGCTTTCATAAGAGTTTTTGGAGAAGTGGGAGTTTTTAAAGACAATTCAGGTTTATGTACAGTTTCACTGGGCAGAAGATTATGGTTGAATTTTGGACTTTCAAATTTGCGTTCGAATGGCCGGGCAGAACTTGTGTACGGCTTTGGTGTGAATCGATTGTATGCTGGAGGGATGGTTTTCTGAGTCTGCTCAGCTCCATTAACTGGAGCTTTGTCTGGGAAACTTTTCTGGGGATAGAAAGTCTGAGGAGGGTCTTCTCGGGCTGGTGGTCTGAAAGCTGCTGGTTTGCTCTGAGGTGGGGGTGGGTCTGGTTTGGACATGTATGAGTTCTGAAAATCCAACGATCCTGAACTGCCTGAAAAACAAACACAGACACACGTAAGAAACTCCCTGAAAACCACTTTAACAACCCTTTGGTTTCTTCACTGGCATTAACATGTCCTGAAGTAAAGCCCTGGGTCCTGGGTGATGCTGATGGAGACAAACTGGAGTGCAGCTGGTTGCCTCAGATTCAGCAAGAGGCTACAAACGCACTGGCCTCCTAAAACAGATGTCTTGAGTAACTCTGTCCCACTATCCATTGAAAATTAGAAACAGAGTGACAAGTCTGATTATATGAAACCCATCAATATTGAAAATCCATCCTTAACCAAAGCATTAAAAAAAAAAAAAAAAAGGCATAGCAGCCACATACTGGTAGAAGACACTTTCAAACTGTGTGTGTGTGGTCATCAGTATTACTATTCTGTGCAGAAGTACAGAACACCTGCCTCTCTGTAAAATGCCAAGCACTGTGCAATAAGACACTGACCTAACCATCAGGGAAACATGAAATAAAAACAAACTAATCATTAAAGATCACATCACAGCCAGGAAATGTCCAAAGCTGACAAAGCTGACAAATGGGACAAATCATGTGTCCATGGAGATGTGGGGACAGCAGAGATGGCTGCACTCTGCTGGCTGCACTCTACTGGAGCAGGAGAGAACAGAACCACCCAACTTCTATGAAATCACAGAACAGGAACACTGATGGGAAAATGTCAGGTTTTTTGTTTTGTTTTAAAGAAAAGATAAAGAAAAGCTATGCCCTCTTTTACAGAACTAGTACAATACTGATAACAAAATCAAAGTCATTTCAAGAAAACTATAATTCCAAATTCTTCATGAACACAATAATGTAACTATAGTAAGATAATAAGAAAAAAAAATCAGATGATCCTATTAATTTTAGAAATAAATATTTTTAATTTTAAAGACTCCTCCTCCCCCAGACAGGGTTTTTCTGAGGAGCCCTGGTTGTCCTGGAACTTGCTCTATAGATCAGGCTGGCCTCGAACTCACAGAGATCCGCCTGCCTCTGCCTCCCAAGTGCTGGATTTTTATTTTATGTATATTTGAGTGCAAACGCATGTATGTGTGTTTCCCACATATGTGCCCAGTGCCTGTGTAGGCCAGATTATGATGTTGGAGCCACTGAATCTGGAGTCATAGTCAGTCAAAGGCTGCCTGATGTGGTGCTGGGAGCCAAACTCAAGCCCACTGTAAGAGCAGCAAGTGCTGTTAAACACCGAGCCATCAGTCCAGCTCACGAGAGAAAAACATCCAACAAAACGCTTTCAGCAAACAGTAACAGAGACAGCTCCTGTGATAAAAGGCACCTATTAAAACAAATCAATACTAACAAAACCTTATAGCTAGCATCACTTAGAGAAAAACAAATCTTTCTTCCTTAAGGAGGGGAACCAGGAAAAGTTATCTGTTTAAGCCATTTGTTTTTCTTCCTTGTGTCGGTCTCTTAATTGTGCATAGGATCTGCTGTCTAGCCAGGCAGTAGTGGTGCATACCTTTAATCCCAGCACTTGGGAGGAAGAGGCAAGTGGATCTCTTGAGTTCAAGGCCAGTCTGGTGTATAGAGTCAGTTCCAGGACAGTTACACAGAAAAACTTTGTCTTGAAAAACCAAAATCAGGAGTTGGGGATTTAGCTCAGGCCTAGCAAGCACAAGGCCTGGGTTTGGTCCTTGACGCCAGAAAAAAACAAACAAACAAACAAACAAACAAACAACTCGTTTTTCTTTTAAAGAAAAAGGAAAGAAAAACCAAAACCAAAAAAACAATTTTTGCTGTACAGCCCAGGCTAGCCTTTGTATCCAAAGTGTCAGAACTAAAGGCATGTGCCACCACATGCATCTCTAAGTATGAGTGAGCTATGTGTACAATAATTGGTTTGCTTCAAGGATGCAACCCTCCAATCTGACTCCCATGTAATAGATAGGTACTAACAAACGTCAAAGAGAGACAAATTGTATTATATTAGGGTAGAGTATTATCTAGCTATTCAAATGAGTGAGCTACATTCATTGAGATTTTATTGAAAGACGAAAAGATATTTTCTGTGTAAAACTATGGCTTTCTTATGTCCACATCTTAAGATGGAACACAAGTCTTATAAGGCACTATTCAAATATTTAAAATTACATCTTATTTAGCGTGTGTGTGTGTGTGTGTGCGCGCGCGCATGTGCGTGTGCCACTGAGAGTATACGAGGTCAGCAAGAGAACTGGCTGGAATCAGTTCTTTCCTTCGACCATGCAAGTTCCAGGGTTGGAATTCACATCAGGCCCTATGAAGCAATTTAACCTGCTGAGCCATCTCCATGGCCCTTAAATATTTAAACTGAGGCATACGACTTAATAGGTATGGCTGGTTTCAAGATGTGGAGACTGGTATAAAATTAAGCTATGTTAAAAAAAATACCAGGGGTGGGGGGCTCGACAAAAATCCATTTAGCTACAAGGCTCATCCAATATAATGATCACTTATATAAACAGAAGATAACACATAACACATTTTTTTTCTTTTCTGTGAGAGTTAGTATGTAGCCCTGGCTGGCTTGGAACTTACTATACAGACTAAGGTAATCTCAACACTCAGATTCATCAGCCTCTGCACTAGGATTAAAGACATTAACTCCCACACCAAATGACACACATTTTTGACAAAAAATCTTTACTTTTTACTATTACCAGCCAAAACATTTTTTAACCTTTAAAAAAACGTTAAACTCACCTAAGCTTCAAAACTGTAAGAATTTAACTTCATAGCCATTACTCTATACAGTACTGCATCAATGTCTTAACTTCCTACCTTCACCCTGGGTGCCCTTGGAATGTATGTGGAGAGAAGAGCTGGACAGAGGTGGAGCTGGCTGGCTGTACTGTGAGGGCAGTGGAGGAGGAGGAGGCGTGGCCTGGGTTGGATCATAACGTTTCTCACCGAATGATCTATCCACAGCATCAGTTTCGGGTTTTCCCCTATTTAAAAGAAAAAGAAAGACATTTCAATGCTGGAAAATAAACCCCATCACAAAACTGCTGCTGTTTCTTTAAAAAAAAAAAAAAGTATCTAGAAATGTCCAATTACACAATTTATTCTCATGAGTATAGGTAGCGACTCTACCAAAATATACAAACAAATTCATCAGCACAAGAAATGTCAAGACAGCACAGATACTTGAAGAATATTAGTAAAACATCCAGAAGATATCTATTAAAAGGCAGATGAAATTTTGGGTGTACTTTTATTATTTGTGATACTTATAAAAATTTAAGGAAGTTTTGCAAATATTTTGAGAAATGTTATTTTAGCACAAACCTTCCTTAAACTCACTTCTAATTTTGTATCTCAGGTACAAAGTCTTGGTGTCAAGCATACTCAAAGCACCATAAAACATGATGTCATAGATCCAATGTTGCCAAGCTTTTCTAGTAAAGAGCCAGATAAAGGACTTGCCTTTTTGAGCCATAGGGTCTCTGACACAGCTATTCGACTTAGCTGTTATCAGGCAAAATTAAACACAGTCAGTCAATGGATGGGCAGGGCTGTGTTCCAGTAACACTGGAACAACAGGGCATCTTTAAAACCTGCCCTGGTTCTTTCTCTTTGCTGTTTAATGATTGCTGGAGTAGCAGACACTACTTTACAAGGCTTGTCTAGTGAAAACTGTGCCATGTATCCTTAGTTTTTCAAATTGCCAATTGTTAATAAGTAACACATAAAATTTAAACAAATGGAATCTAAATAGACCCATAATTGCAACCCTGCCACCTGAGCCTTACTGCAGAGTGCCAAGCTGCACTGGCAGTATGTGCACAGACAATAACATCTATTTGAAATGTATATTCATTTTCATACAATATTTTTGTTGAAAATAATCTAGCTTTATCAACAGCATCAAAATTAGCTGGTACCTTGCTTACACATAGTTAGACTTCAATGTTAGAAGATAACATTAAGATCTGAAAGTGCACATAATGCCAATGACACAGTGAGGGACATCTCATGGAACAGCCTCACATCAATGCCAGTCTTACCACTTGATGTTCCTTTTCAAGTAGTCATAGCTAGTGTAAGAGCCAAGAAATCTAGGTGATGGCAAAGCAAGCGCAATAGAAAAATGAAAGAAAACGGTCAATCTAACTAAGATTTACAGCAAATAGAACTCAAATGTCATTTAAAATATTAACCAACATCCACAATCTCAACAAAGTTTTCTTCATAAAAGAACATACTACTCACTCTCGCATAGCCAATGGAACCAGCAATAATATTAACAGATAATTAACTTAGTTATACCCTCCCCTCATACCACATATCTGTGTCCTCTCACTGCCATCTGTGTCCTCAGCCTCAGCTTCTGCTCACCTATGCCACAGCAGCTAATGGTGAGCAAGGAAATGAGCCAGAATAAGGGACAGCTCGGCGGCAGGGCACATGCCTATCACACCTCAGGTTCTGGGCTCAACACCCAGCAACACTCAAAAAAAAAAGCAAAGAGTTGCTGGATGGTAGTGGTGCGTGCCTTTAATCCAGCAGAGGTGGGCATAGTTTTCTGAGTTTGAGGCTAGCCTGGACTACATAGAGAAACTCTGCCGTGAGTAACCATAAAAAAAAAAGAAAAGAAAAAAGAAAGAAGAAAATAATGAAGTAAGACAATAAGCAATTATCAAATAATAATCAACAAATCATGAATAAGTAAAGCGCAATTTTAAAAGGTTGGGCAAAAGAAATGGCATAAGTAAAGACAGGAAAAGGGACACATGAGACATAATGGGCATACTGATCCCTTAATAACGACAAATTGGCAAATGAAAACATGTGGACCTTTCAAACATGGCCATGATCAATGACGTTCTTTTCTAGCAAGCTCTCCAGTAGTAAGCTAAATCTTGTGGTGAGAGGATACTTATTTGTAAACCTGCCACACACAACACGCTCATAGATGAACAACAACAAAGTACTGCCTGTCATCAACCTATCTCCTACACTTAGTTCTCAGAAAGGCAAAACGTCAAAGGAGACACTATCTATTTCATCCAATGGCAAAGCTTACCTGTGAGAACCATTACTAGCACAGCACAGGCTCCTCCCAGACCTGTTCCGATTAGCAGTGGGGTAGATGACTGATCCAATTAGCACTGTACCCTTTACTGAGTGAGCTCCATTAAATCAATAAATACTGGATTCTAGGCAGTGTTCTAGACCCCAATAGAATGTTATATAACAAAAAATAACTAGGTTTTCGCTCTTAAAAAAAATCCAATTAACATAAAATCAAAAATGCTTTTCTAGCCAGGCCTGGTAGTGCATGCATTTGATCTTAGCACTTGGGAGGCAGAGGCAGGCAGATATCTGTGAGTTTGAAGACAGACTGTTCTACACAGTAAGTTCCATAACAGCCAGGGATATATAGTGAGACCCTGTCTCAAAAAAAACAAACAAACCAACAACAGTAACAAAAAGCCAAAAAACCAACAACTTTTCATCTAATTTGCTGGCAAATTTAGACAAATATTTTTTAATTTTATTTTATGTGCATTGGTGCTTTGTCTGTGTGCTTTGTTGGGTCCCCTGAAACTGTAGTTACAGACAGTTGTGAGAGCCTGGCGGGTACTGGGAATTGAATTTCCCTAGAAGAGCAGTCTGTACTCTTAACCACTGAGCCATCTTTCAAGCCCTGGCATCCATGTATTTTTAAGGCTATATCCTATTTATCTGGTATGTAAAAGGATAAAGTATTTCTTTAAATCCCCTGGCTCTCTTCTAACAGGAATTAGTGAGTTTCACAGAACACTTCAGAATGATTACTTCTGGGCCCAAGAAGAAAGCTCAGCCAGTAAGGCACGTGCTTCGAAGCCTGACAACCTGAGGTCAATCCTCCCATCCTCCCTATACCTAGACTCACACAGTGGAAGAAAAGAACCAACTCCCAAAAGTTGCTCTATAAACTTCATGGGTACAGTGTGATGCACCCACCTTTTCCAAACCAATAAACGCATCTTGTTTCATCTCTTAAAGACAAATGACTACTTGGCGCTGGAGACATGACTCAGCAGTTACACGCACTTGCTGCTCTTGAGGAAGGCCCTGACTCAGTTCCCACTAGTCATATAGTGGCTCATAACCATATTTAACTGTAATTCCAAGGGATCTGATGCTCCCTTCCAGTTTCTGTGGGCACCAGGCACATGTATGGTGCATATACATACATGTGAGCAAAAGACTCATACACTAATTTTAAAGAGAAAAAGATTACTATAGAATATACTCTTTGCCTTACCAAAAACTGAGCTTAAATGACCTGATATTCTATCTAGATGCTGTCAGGCACCTGTCCAGTGTTGTGCTAGAAAAATGTATTTAACACAATTCTCCACTGCAGTAAAGTATGCATCTGTACTTCTCACAAACTGATCTCTTCAATAGAAACAAAGATTTAAAGAAACTAAGATGTTCTAAATCTTTACTAATGGTATCTCAGAAAACAGAAGTAACTAAATTGAGTCTTCAATATTACAAGTTTCAAAATAAAACAAAATCCTAAGAGTTTCACACAATCCTAAGAGTTGAGGTTCAGTAAAATGTGCATGCCTTTAACCCTGGGCACAAAACTCACATGTCTTATGTCTAAGTCATAGTTCCATTCAACTTATAGTGACTAAGCTGGGTGGTGCACTAGAAATGGGTTTTCAGCTCAAATGGAATCCCTCTTGCCTCTTACCAGGTAAAGAATGTAGTCCTTCCCTGAATTTGGATGCTTTTCAGACCATCTGCCTTTTAGGATATTGTTTGGGCAGCTCCCATAATTTTGGAAACTAATTCTTTGTGACAAATTCATCTGTTTTTGTTTCTATGGGTCTCGTTTTGTGGAGTATGAGCCACTAGTGCCTGTGTTGGATTATATCCAACTCTCAGTCCCAAACTCTGTGAGGATCCAAGCAGAGATGTGCCAGGAGCAGGAAGCACTAATCCACCAGGCACAAGAAAAAAGTGCACCAACATAAAATCATAAAAGAAGAGAGAAGAGGGAAAAAAAACTGAGAACCAAGAAACCTGTAATTTCATCTCGGCTGATATCTGTAAAGCCAGACTACAAAACTCTACAAACACCCATGCTCGAAAAATAAAGAAAAAGACAGCTCTTCTCACCTTTGTGAAACCAAGACCAAAAAAATATCTGAGCATTCCCTATGACCCTCCCCCCACCACCCCCCACCTACCTAGTTGTATGTCTTAAAGACAAAAACACAGTAAGAAAAGATGTTCATTAAGTGTGTGTCCCTACATGGAGAGACTGAAGACTCAACTGAGAGTCTTAAGCTCACTCTTTTCACCAAAACTCTTGCTTTTAGCAACCTTCCTTACATCAAAACTCTGTGTATCTGATGTTAGGGTTAAGAGTTAAAAACCCAGCAGCACCGTGTGTGTTGACACACTGTGTCCAGTTTCCTTAGAAGTTGAACTCTACATTACGCAACTGAAACTTTTGTTTCATCTTAGGTTGAGTCTTAGGTGAAAAAACTTACTTTGAAGAATAACTAGAGAAATTTGGCTGACTCTGAGAATGAACTGGCTTGGCAGGCTCTGAGTGATGGCCAGCAGGAATATGTGCAGGAGGCTTGCTTTCAAAACTTCTTCGGTCAAAGTAAGAGAGCTGTTTCCGGTAATACTCTTCATCCTCTTCAGGGTCATAATGATTTGATCGAACAATGTCTTCGGGTGGCTTTACTTGAGGTTTCTGAGGCTCTGGGAGCCTGATAATGAGGGACACAGATTTTTAGGTGTTAATTTTACAAAGACAACAGAACATAAAAGTCTAATCCTATCTTGATTTTCCCCTTTTGTCTGTGTGCACAGGCCAATGTCGGGTGGTGTTCTTCAGAGTGGTCCATCTTGTTTAGTTTTGTACTTTCATCTTTTTACTGACAGCTATGACTATTTGGTTTTAATGGCATAGTCAAAAAAATCAGCATGTATATTCTAAAATAACATATTCGTGTTGTACATGCAAAGGTGGCTCCCTTTGTCTCGGGAGAATCTTAGTACAACTTAGCAAACTCACTGTTTGTTTGTTAAGGGGTTTCATAGCAGGTGAGGAGCAATTAAAGAGAAAAGAAATCAAGACTGTGGAGAACCATATCAATGTTATCAGTGTCAGCAAAAGGGACTTTTAAGAATCAAGAATAAAAGGGATTAAAAAAAAAAAACTTAATCTAGGACCAATAAATGATTCTCATTATGAGCAAACAGCCCAATCTATCCAAAATCCTAGAGGGTAGAGCAAGGAAACAAACAAGTCAGGAAACAGCTGACTACACTGGACAGTAGTTCCTTCTTCTTATTATTCAGTAAATGAAGCAAACGAGTTGGGCCAGTCTGTCACTTGTGGGGCATAGTTGACAGCACGGGGGCAAGAGCAGGAGGCCTGGCTTCTCTGCCTACTCTAACATATGCTACGTGCTACTTAACCGGAAGCCCCAACCGTAGCAGCTCTGTAATACAGAGAACAGCAGCAAGTACTTTACATATGCTCCCTAAATGAAGAATTGTAGTATTTAAATCAGCTTGAGTTTGTTTTCACTCCTACAAACGAACAGATCGGACTCTGAACATACTTAAAACGGAGACAACAATAATGGCTTTAAAACTTTTGTTTCAACCATTTGTTTTAAAAACAAAACAACTCAACTTTTCCAAAGATTTGTTTACTAAAGCTTGGTCACAGGAGCACATGAATACTCTGTCCCTGTGGTCAGGGCTCATCAGGAAAGCTGGCTGCTCAGCTTGGAGAGTAAGGTCCCCTCTTCCTCATACTTCTCCTTCACTAAGTAGTAACCAGTTTCTCCCTAAAAAGCAAACTTTCCTGTTCGGATCCATGCCGTATGCTGTGAAGCACACCCACCTGTAGAGTGTTTTGTCGTGCTCGCTAAACTGATTCTGAGGAACAGGTTTAGGGCCAGAAAGAGAAGCACTTGGAGGTTTAGATGCTACTTCTGGAGGCTGCAGAAAACAAAAAAGAGATAGTTAGCAAGAAAGGTATCATTAGGAGTAAGTAGGAATTAAGAAACATCTGACCCTCACGACTGTATCACACACTCGGGTCAAGACATACCGCCTTTACCTTAAAGCTGGCAGTGTCATTCACATCTTTCTTGTTCTCCAAAGACGCAGATCTTTTGTTTTCAAACATTTTGACTCTGGTGAGCACAGACTGTGGTTTCATTGCTGGATCCTCCTCTTCTTCAGTTAGAGTTGGGGGTGGAGGCTGTGGTTTGGTAGCTGAGGGCAGAACTTCTGGCTTATGCTGGGAGGAAGGTATCAGAGGAGGAACAACTGCAGCACCATGGAGAGGCTCGTAATGGCCTGTTTTGGAGGTAAATCCTGGTGGTGGTACTTGCTCATAACTTCGTGGGTACTGGTCAAAGTACTGCTTGGGCTCAGATGACTTAGGACCTGCTGAAGAATAGGGCTGTGCTTCTGGCCTGTACCTGTTGTGCACCTCATATCCAGGGGTTGGCTGCTCTTCATGTCGGAGTGTAGAAGTTCGTGGCAGCTGCTCGTAGCGTGTTCTACTGTCGTATGGCAGAGGAGCTGGCTCTTCAAAACGCTGGAAATAACCTCGTTCTGAAGCCTCTTCAGGATGCTGTCTAGAGTCCAGGTCTCGAGGATGCTGATTATCAAAAGGCCGAGGTTGGTAGGGCTGTTTGTCATCATAATACGACCACTGGTCTTCATAGGTAGGGATTCGATCTTCAAATCGTAGGCGATGGTCATAGTTCCGAGAAAACTGGTCTGCGTAGCTTGAGGACTCATACCTGTATGACTGCTGCTCAAGGTCTCTGCTGGCTTGTTTTTCCACATATGGAAGTTGGGGATCATAGGCTAGATTTGGCTCTTTTTCTGGCCTCTGCCCTGGGTGACCAAGAGCTGGTTGTTTTAAAATATGGTTTTGTCTCATCATTTCTTCAGGATATGGCTCCTTCCTATACACCTGCATTTAAAAAATAAATAAATTTGAGGACAAAGGCTTGTTTTAATTCTATTCTATTTTATTAGGCAATGACAAATATTAAGTTATAATTTTAAAAGCGAAATGGTATATTCTACCACTTCTACGGGGGACACAGCAGATTAGTGTAGACAGCTAGCTCAAGTGAAAGCTCACAATTTACACTACAGGTAGGCATGTTTACGCTTTAGCTTATACCAACAAAAGTAAGGTAGAGATATGTATTCATTTAGCAGAAAATTAAGTCACAGAATGACTGCTTCTATTTGATTTTGACACTGAAGATAAAAATCATGAAGAAAATTTATGAACACCATAATTTATATAAACATAAAAATGTTATGATGAGTCTCAAACTATATATTAAAGGAGTCTAGAAGATACTAAAATCAAAATTAAAAGTAATAAAAATTATTGAAGCACAAGTTTTAAAAGGATTGGTCACACAAATAATCAATATACCATTGGAAGCCATGCAAACTACAAAACTGAAATGATCTGTCTTATTGGAAAGCACTAGAGTGTGAGCCCAGTTTAAAAAAAAAAAAAAAAGAAAAAGCAGAAGGAAAACGTAAAGGGCGAAGCAGTGGTGATCATGTGCCAGGTTGGTGGAGAGCAGCAGTCAGTGCAGCACTGCAGCACTGCAGCACAGGTACCTTTGCTGGGTCTACATGCGACGGCAATGGCGGTCCTTCAGCTCTGAGCACTATGGGAGCTGCCTCAGTACTTGGTGCTCCTAAGCAATCAGCTTGTGATACGTGCGAGGTGGGAGGAGCTGGGGTGGGCTCCTCCTCCAGGCTGACATTAGTTAAATTTACATTATGGTTAACTGCAGAGGCTGATGATGCTGGGTTTGTTTCAGGCGAAAGGTAAGGGACTGGAGATGAGGCTTCTGCTTTCTGTGAAGTGTTTAAAATATTTTAAATATAATGTTTGTGTCTATTACTAACCTCCTGCTCAACTTAATAGTGATTGGTAGACATTAAGTCTGTTGATTAACACTGTTAGCTATGACCTCATAGGGCTATATTTCTGTTAAAAAGCTCATTATAATGTTGCGTAAGATGAATGCAGAAAACTCAGAATAAAGCCCTTGGTACTCTCAATCTGAAATTCAAGATTAAGTTGTAATCTGAGGAAGAAAAGGTATACTCTTTAACTTATCACCACACTCTCAAAACTTCATAATGCACCTCTAACTCTAAGCGCCGAATGCTTGCTGCTTACCTGTTGAGAGGCTGTCTTAAGTCCAGGGGAGTCTATTCTATGAATAGCTTGTGGCTGCGCTTGTGGTGAGTAAGGAGGATATGTTTGGTTTTCATGATGCATTCCAGAGGAATCCTCTCTTACAGGCTCAGAGGACCGTGTAATGGCAGACTCCGGTGGAGTCCCCACCTCATCATTAAGAGTTTCATCTAGTTCTTGATCAGTGTAGGCCCCGCCTTCTGTATCTGTGTCTTCATAGTCAGAAGTGTGTCTACTGTCCGTGCTATACATTGAGTACTCACTACCTGGGGCTGACAGGTAGGACAGACGATCATCATGCAAATCAAGGTCATCACTTGTAGCACCATCCGCCTGGGTCAAATAAAAGTAAATTAAAAATTTTATTCAGTAGTTCTTTAAGAGATGGCCTTTATTTTACAAGAGAGATTGAAAAGAATATTTTTCTTTGGAGAAATCATATCTATTTCTTGAAATTTCTGATGAGGAAAGGTCAAGAAGATTGTACAAGCACACATGCAGATACACATAGCATCCCCTGAGATCAGAAGGGCTTGGATGAATCAAACAGAGGCTGACTAGCCAGGACAAAGCCAGGGCCCAGCCACAGAGAACAGGAAGGAATTCTGGCATGACACACAGATATAAACCTAGTCATTAGCTTTTTATCCAAAAAGCAAGGTGAAGAAGAGAATGCTATTAAACCAAGCTCACACAAACAAGGGCACACTGACAGAACAGCACTTGTGAGAACAACTATGAAAAAATAACCCCACAGTTATCTGAGTAAGAAATACTCTATTTATAGTTAGGAAACAATTTTTTTTAATTGGAATTTGGCCCTTAAAGTTTTTATGAAATAACAGAAAACCATCACCTGTAATTAAGAAGACATTCTTTCTTATTTTTCACAGATTTAGTAGCCAATGGATGAAAAGGGAAAGCTGTTACGTTTGTCTTTTGCAAGTAATTAAGACCAGAGTTAACTCCTAACAGTCTAAGGTAATGAGCTTCAGAGTAGCTCAGAAAGAAAATGAGAAGTACAGGAGGAAAGGGAACTATGGGCTGCAGTCAACAGACTGTCACTGAACACCAGTTTGAAACTAGTACTTGGGTTAACCAGAGCAGTCTCTGAAGATATTGCAGAAGAAGCGATAGAACTAGAATCCTGAAATCACAAGGATTTCTTCCATTACAGCATGGACCACACTGTGTGAGAAATGTTGAGATTCACTCTCTAGGCAGATGCACTAGCAGTAACCAGCAGGGGTGGTGCAGCTCTGAGTCTCTTATGCCAAGCATGGTCTTGGGAGCCAGATCTCCTTAACAGTGCTTTTCATGTCATTGCTTGCTTCAGTGAGAGGCTGACCTCAAGCACTGCCTATCTGGTAAGATGAGTGAGGGGAGGCTGTGCCAGGCTAGGGGCAGAAAATCCCAGGGCTGTGCTTGGTTACAGGAAAATGTTTCCCACTGATCACTACCTTCTATAATGGCTACTGCTGAAGAGAAGTCTTCTTGCCATCTCCTTTAATCTTTAACTCAATGGGAACAATTTAAAGCTTGCAGAAGAATCACAGAATCCACCCATCTATCTAGCTTCTTGAAATACAGAAGTGAGCAAGAGCCATGGCTGTTTTGAAGTAGGAAATATTATGTCTTAACGTTAAGAAACTCTCAGGATGACATTTCTTGAGTTCACAAGAGTGTGTCAGATCTTGCAAAAAAGTAACTCTGTGGCAATTAAGTCAAAATGATAAATTCAGAAAAGTTGGTGAAAATAAAAAATTTCTTGTCTCCAATTATCTATCCATTCTGGTAAAACATATTTGGATGGAAGGGGCAGCAAGAGAAACCAAGTGTGATTTAAGTTATAATAACTTCTCTGATTTACAAACTGCATCAAACTAAGCAATAATATTCTATTTTACCTTAAATAAAAAGTTGCAGTAATCCTTTACTTGAAAACAAAACCAAGTATACGAAGTATTACAAAGATAAATCATAGAAAATTAATTTTTATGGGTTAAAAAATAACTTTCAGGCAAGTATGTATAACTTTATACTAATTAAATTTAGACTAATTTTAAGAACTCAGTTCAAAAGTGAAGGCTATCAACATTCTACTTGGCAAAGTATACTGGGAGAATTATGTACCCGCACATGAGGAACATGAAGAGGACTCAATCCTTCTATCAAATGCCACAAAAGTAAACCCTGGTGTGTTGCTATAAACTGGTGTAGTGAGTTATTCAGAGTGACCTACTCTCTCATCTGCACAGTCCATCACCCGATGGTACACAATGAGAAGGACTCTGATGCTTTGTAAGAGTTGAGAACAGTGGTGCTACCTCTAGCTATAAACGCCTAACAGCTTTCCTTGCAGAGGTCACATGTTTCTGGAGAGGACTCACTGAACATGCAGCATGCACTGCCAGAGCATCTGCACAACAGCCAGGCAGAGGAAGGGAGGGTCCATGCAGGGGCAAAACACAAAACTCAAACAAACAAGGCAACATAAAAACTTAAAATCAAAAACAAGGCAAAAACCCAGAGAGACTCTCAATATTCCCTAACAACCACATGGATCTGACGAAGGTAGACGGCATTAAAAACAAAGATTCCTTCAACAGTGTACCTTAAGGAAACAATTACCTCTCCAAACAAACAGATCTTTCCCATCAAATACCAGTATAAACCAAGCTGATACCAGAAAGCAGTTACTTTAATACTAGCTATTTAGGTATTCGTAAAAACCAAAATCCAAACTAGTTTGCTTACTGCTTTCCAGTTGGTTGTTAAGGATGTGTAAGGTTCCACTGGAGGAGGTAGAAGGAATTAATTCCTAAGGTAAAATGTGAGGAGGGCACGCTGTGTTTACTTTGAATGTTTCCTAGCGCTTCAGTGGGCTAGTGGCTTCTGCTACACTCCTGACGGCCACTGGAGGGTGGTGTTCCCCACACACTACTTGTCTTTCTAGGAAGGCCTCCTTACTCAAGCCATAATCCCTTCACTTAGGGAAGGAAACTGAAGTCAAGCTCAAAGCTGTTGCTCCCCAGCTACATGGGGCAAAGTCAAAAATGGTTTTTAGTGTAACCTGAGAATTCTTTAACAGAAAACCCCAACAGGCTAGTAATTTAGTTGAGGAAAAAAGATAAGCTTTCAACTTTATAACCACTACATACAAATGATAAAAGTATTATAAAACCTTTTCCAAAATTTCTTTAAACTCTTGATCTAGGAAGAAAAGAATGGTAACAAAAAGACATGTTTAATTAGTTATGTAATTTAGCAAGTGTACAAAGGAAGCTCCATACCTTCCCCTCAGAGACCCACACCAGCTGGTTCTGTTGCTGCTGAATCGCTTCTTTCAGGGCACCATACCAACCATCATTCATTGAGTTTAAGTTAATTGTAGCTGAAAATGAATGAACAATGTAATTTAGTGGTTAGAACATTGCCAAAAGTGAGGAGAAACCATCCAACCCTGTCCATCATCAGTCTGAGGAGACAAGTATTTCATATTTCTATTTGGCATTCATTACACTTTTCCTTTCAACCAAACATTTTTGCTTTTACATCAATAGTAAGCTCTCCAAGCAGAGACCATAAAAGCTTTAGCATGTGAACAACAAAACCTTTTACATCTATATTATTGCCTGATCATTTTAAGCTGAAAAAGAACTTTTAGTATTATACTCACTTGTAAAAAGATGGTGATTATTCTTACGAAGTTTATGAGACCGTTCGTATAGCTTCCTGGCACTTTTCCGGGACTCTGGACATAACCTCATCCTCATTGTTTTTACGCCTTGCTTAGAGTCAGGGTTGAGAAACACAACAATTGGATACCACTGCGCATAATTAAGACGATCCACTGCATTTGGCGTTACATCTAATAAAGCGTGTTTATCCTAGAGACAGGAAGGAAAACACATACAAAGATACAAAACACCATTAAAACTCAATTCTTTTCTAAAAATCGCCACAGGCTCTGCTATACTTTGGTGTTAGTTGAACCTTGTGATTGCTACGTCTCAGGAGCATTTATTAAAAATATGTAATCAGAATTTCCAACCCAATTTTAAAACCTTTTTATCAGCTATTCTTAAGATTCAGTCACAACTTTGTAAGCTAACAATTATTACCTGTGCTCATTCTGTAAAAGTCAGTGTAGCAACTTAATGTTTCTGACATCTCTTTCCAGACACACACTCTGAAGTGTACTGCTGTAACACCATGTTAATTACATCTAAGCATCAGTATTTTTACAGCAGTGAAGGATCTTCTGGTGTTGACTACAACTATCTTCTTGAAGCTGCTGTTGACGCTTTTATACAACGATAGCGTAACTTCCTCAGGACACACTAACAACAGCACTGGGAGATTCTCCCTTTGTTATACACTACATCTCCTCATCAAAGCCGTAAGGTCCATCGTTAACTTCCTCAGGACACACTAACAACAGCACTGGGAGGTTCTCCCTTTGTTATACACTACATCTCCTCATCAAAGCCGTAAGCTCTACCGTTTATAAGGAGCAGGTCGACTTATAACTTACTTGATCTATGATCTGTTTTATTGTATGAAGGCGGATAATTCCAGAGCTACGATGGTCAGTTCCAGCATCTCGTGGTTCACTTTCTATTCATGAAGACAGGACAAAAATAAAACAGTATTTCCACTGGTTAGATAAGAATTTCTCAAATACTGGGCACTACAGTCATGCTGGAGTAATACCTGGGTACAGAGCTGTGTTGTACATGGTGGATGTTTAGCATTATGGATTCTATCCACTAGAGGTCGGTAGCAAGTCATCAAGCCCCTGTTTGTTTAGTTATTGTAAAAAGCAAAATGTTTCCATCACAGAGGGTGGAAATCACTAAAGGAGGTAGCTATCCACTCCCTAACCCCTGACCCTTGACCCTTGTAAGACAGACCTATATTAGGTCAGAAAATGTTTTCCAAGAGAACCAGGATTAAGAGAAGGCAAGTGAGGCACTTGCTTTCGGAGTAAACTAAGGAGGCAAGAACTTTAGTAATGAAAATAAGTATTATGATGTGGTCCTTAAAAAAAAGGTTGCAAGGAAAACAATCAGTATGCTAGAAAAAATTATATGTGATTAAATGTGATAAATACCTCGCCTAACATGAGATAAAGATTTTAAAAATTGTACTGATGAGTTTGCTTTTATTAAGGCCAGGAAAGTAAAATTACAATAAATTCTTGTTTGCTAGGAAAAAAAAATATGTTTTTTTAAAATCTGAGATTTGATATGCTTACCTTTTCTTCATTGTTCTTTCAATCCTATTAATATTCCTAAAAATTCCAGAAGTTATGGGCTTAAGAATGCTTTCTGTCCTTTACCTGAGGTTTAGTTTCCCACCCTCCTCCACAGTGACACAAAAAAATATAGTCTCATTTGTGTGGCACACAGATACAGGGAAGCTATTCCTGCCTGGAACCAGTCAGCCATGATGGGCTGAGATCCACAATGATGCAGCAAATGGCCTGGAGGTTTCCAGTCAGACACCTCACCTCTAGTCACAGAGGTGTAAGCACTGAAGCTGAGGAGCTGGAGATGCCACTGTGAGGCAGCTTGGGCGTCATCTTGGCAGCCTTCTATTACCTTATACATAATATACATTACTTGACTTCTTCATTAAGGAGAACAGTGATGTTTGTGACTCTGGCCACAAATGGAAGTGTGTGGGGAAGGGAAAAAGCTCTGGTGTTTCAGGTCAGAAAAGGCAGAGAAATAGCCTGAATAGCTACTGAAATAGCCAGTAGCACCAATGAATAGGCAATACTAGAGACTGAAACTATCAGAAGACAAGCTTCATCTGACAAATGTGAGTAAGAAGAGTAATTAGTTGGGGCTTTCAGTAGAAGAGAATGCTTCTTCTAGCCCTTAACTCAAAAGGCTATTTATAACTATGCTACCTGAAGTTTCATGTGTGGTTGTGGCATAGTCTGAGTAAACCAATGCACGATCCCCTAAAGCTAAGTTTTTGAAACCTTCAAACTTGCTTTCCCTGCATTTAAAACCTACAAACTTGGTTCTTCAGGAGAAATGCTGCCTGCTATACAATAACCAAAAGACATCTGAAAAAAGTAGAGGCGGAAAAACTTTTTTTAATATGCTCAAACTTTAGTATCACTTATATGTGAAAATCTGATTTTTAGAAAATATTAAATTTCATCAAAATCAAATTAAAAGCAATATAAAAAAAGAGTAAAAAATCTGATTTTTAGAAAATATTAAATTTCATCAAAATCAAATTAAAAGCAATATAAAAAAAGAGTAATGTGCTAACTCTAATATTATATATATTTCAAAACGTTAAATGAGTCTGTGAGTCTAATAACAAAAACCTGTGGGCATAATCCTCTGGACAGCAATACTACCCACACAATAAACAAGCACAATGTGTTCACATTCTATGGCTTCTTCCTTCCTATAAGAAAACCATCTTAAGTATGGGAAAAGCTATCTTCTTACAAAAATAAACCAGTAAAAACAAGGCAGAAACTATATACAAAAAGAAGTCATCAAAGAAGTCATAAGGTTCAGGAAAAACATTAAAAACATTTTATTACTTATTAAGGAAAATAAAACTTTATAAAATCACAAAAAATGAACTTGGAAAATTATAAAAGAAATTGTAATGGGGAAATTGGGGGTGGTGATGACATGTGTCAAAATTATTATTTTAACTTTCACAGAGAGAGTAAGTATGAGAAAACTTCAGTGTAAGTTTTCAAGCATTATTTAAAGCACACCAAGTGGTTATGACTGAGGTTGTATATTCCCACCATCATAATACTCAGAGGTTAAAACACATGCGCAGGTGTACAGAACACTGCCGCCTCCATGTTCACTGACTCAGACTGAAGTCTACAATATAACAGTTACCAGCACGGGCACAACTCATCACCCTGTTACATATTTCTGTAGTTTAGTTATTGAAAGTCCCTGGGCACAGTCAGAGAAGGTTGAGATAAAGGCCATGCTCATTAGTGATCATCAAAAAGAAATGTTAGGAAATGTTAAACCTAACAGCTGTGCAGCAATGCTTAGCACAGTGCATTGAGGTTCGGGCCGCTCACCATTAAAACCAGTGTTTGATTCTCTCCTCACAGTGTTACTGTGAAGGTTCAACAAGATCATGGAGCTAGGCAGCTTTCACATGAAGCAAAAAGTTAAAAAACAGTGACTGTTCCTAGCACAGGGAACTGCGAGAACACAATCATTCTGCCTTCCTTTCAAATTAAAAACAATGACATAAAGTATAAATGTCTCACAAAGCTGTACTTTTTGAGGAATGAGACAAAGGAAGAAAGCTTGAAGCTCAGTGAAGGTCAGTGCTGACCCTATGTTTACTCACTTGCAATCTGATAAATATCCGGTTCCTCTCTTGCCAACTTTTCTCTGGCAACATCAGCTATTGGTCCAAAGATGGTTACAGGTCTTAGGAATCCAGCTGGAGAGAAATTAAACAAACAAACAAACAAAAAGACATAATGATGATGGCTTAAGTTTTTAAATTTCCACTTCCTGAAACACAATGCTATGAAGAAATATACACTAAGCTATAGGAAACAAACTACCTTCTCGAAGAACAACCCTTTCATAAGCTGGGAACTTTGTTTGAACTGGCTGAGCTGACAAGTCCTCTCTGCTTTTTCGAAGATTTCTCTTGGAGCTTCGAAGACCTCGGAACCTCCAGAAGTCTGCCCGATCGCCACCTGCTGTCTTTGGAAGTGTGTACTGTACACTGGCTAACTGCTCAGCTCTATTGGAAAAAACAAAACAAAATAAAACATAAACCAGACTATGTAAAAGGCAACAAGAAAAAAATTCACAATGAAATGGAATGCCAAAACTGAGGACCGAGGCTCACATGTACCTTTCATTTCAAAGGTGTTTAATTAAGTCGTTTGTACAGTCATTGAGTCAGTTATGACAGTAGCAAGTGAACACACTGAACAATACAAATCTTACAAACTTGGATCCCCCAACTGTCTATCATGACTTAAGTCACAGGATAATGAGTTTTCAAGAGTTCATACCTGTTCTTATTAGGGATGATGCCTCGTTCTACCTCCTTATGGTTTTTGCCAATTCGAATGGCAAGCCAAGAGCCCAGCTTTCCGTTGTATAAGGTATCCACGACTCGGAACACCTCTCCTTTGTTAAAACTAAGTCCATAAGGAGATTCCTTTTCATATTCAAAATGCGTTCTAATATAGAATGAATCTCCTACATCTGATTCTACAATGCGGCGATAAACTAAGGAAAAGAAACACATTAATCAATACTTACTGGGATAAAAAACCCATAATCTGCAGAAAAGATAGTTCATGAAGACGCCCCTGCTAATGCCCACATCAACATACAATACCCCGTCAATCCTCAGTTTTCACTATGTATCTGGAATTATCTCATCTCATTCTTTTTCAACCATTTATATTACCTCCTAAAAAGGGTATCTTGGAACCTCCATTGGGCTCATGATGAAATGATGCAGAAAAAGATGGATTTGTTCCATTTCTGCTTCCTATTATAGCAGCTAATTGAGCTGCAAATGCTGTAAAGAATAATTTTTGTTGCCCTATTCTTCCAGGAGACTTTGACTGTTCCAACTGAGCATGCTAAACTGTGTACAGTGGTTCATTCCTGCAACCCTGGCACTCAGGAGGTAGACAAGAGGATCAGGTGTTCAAGAACAACCTCTTCAACACAGTAAGCTCTACGCTAACTGGGCCACATGAAGCACCCACCTCAAAAACACAAAACCAAACCAAAAATGCAGTGTTTGGCCAAAATGCTCATAGTGCCAAAGCTAAAACAACAACAACAAACAAACAAAAGACCACAGAAAGAAAAGTTACATATTCTTTAAAATGATATTAACAATTTTGTATATTGCTTGGGAAATACCAGTACAAAACTTAACCACTATCCACATATTCTTTTATATAATTCCATTAGCTAATAAAACAAATATTCTTCTGAGTTATTAAGGATTGGCTGGCACTTGACTTAAATCATAATGGCATAAATACTGGTCATATTTATCTTGCTCTGTTAATGAGCATAGCGTAAGACTATAGAACCTTAAATAAAATTAACAGATTAATAAAGTCAATCATCCTCAAATGGAAATTATTTATTTTAGAATTACGTTTTTCAATTGTTCACTTTGTTTTGTTAAGACACAGTCTCACTATGTTGCCCTGGCTGTCCTGGAACTTGGAATGTAGATCAGGCTGGACTCAAATCACAGATCTCTAAATTACCTGGAATCACCTACTTCTGCCTAGCAAGTAGGGAGACAAAATGCCTAGGTCATCATGCCAGGTGAACCTCTTGTTTGAGGGGTGTCATCATGCCTGTCTTTGAGCTCACAATCCTCTTATGCCAGGCTCTTGAGTGTAGGACTATGAGCTGCTACCATCCTGACTCTGATTTACTCTGAACAACTGAACCACTCCCTCCAATCCCTCCAGGTTAATTCTATCCACGTCAAACAGTATCTCACCATCCTTCTTTTTCTGAGCCAATATGGTCACTTCTTCACCTTTAGGGAGGTCGAGGAGGAAAAGGACAGCCTCTTCTCTTATGATATTTGTGAAATCTACATTGTTCACCTATTAAAATAAAAATTTTATAAATTTATACTATTTTTAGGAATATAAATGTATTTATTTACTCAGAAAAGTATTTTCAGAGTCTAACTTGACAATATTATACTTAACAGGGAAGTTTTTTTAACTTTGGAGAATATAAAATTCTCTAATTTAAAATAAGCACAAACAAAATAAGGTGAGCAAAATGTAAATTCAAAGTAGCTACAATACTACCTGATATTAAGATAACCTATTACAGATCTATGCAATTTAGACTCAAAATGACAATATATATTCACTATCTCTATATTTAAAATTCCACATTCACTCTACATATATAGATTATAGCCTATTTTTTTTTATTATTTGCTGAAAAGTAAACTATATACCAAAAAAGAGTTAAAAAGACAAGATATGCATTATGGTGCCCCTATAACAGCAACTTTGTAATGGACGCTTTCTGGTTCTCAAGTCAGTATCTAATTATATTAGTAAATCTCTAAGTTCCAAAATGAGGTTGAAATTAAATCTACCTGAGTGTCACCAATAACTGAACAGAATTATAGGCAAGTGTAATCCTGATACCATTAGGAAAATTTTCTCCATTAATTAAAAACAATAATAACAAAAAGGCCAAAAGGTAAATAATCAAAATGTTCTAATTACTTTCATGGAAAACCCAAAGTGAGTTATTAAGAAGCTGCTTTTAGATGATGTGTTCCTTGATTCCTTCAAAACAGGATCATGAGATAGGCAAGAAGTAAGTGGTAGAATTTCAAATACAGTCAGCACTGTCATCATGTTATGTTCAAATGCAACAGAAGTGCACCAAGTGCATGCGATATTACTGGGAAGAACCTAATACAATGTCAGAGGGAAACTGCTGAGTCAGAGATGATACCTGACTTTCATATGCTTGAGTCTGAAGGGAAAGGAGGATAGAGCCCCAGCACAGGAAACTGCTCAAGTAAAGAAGAGTCTGGCTGTGGGCTACTCATTGGGATGAAGACTTGTCTCCGAAATTACAAGTCAAGGCAGCAGGAGCAGGAGTCACATGATAGAGTCTCCAGAAAGTCTTTGAGGACTGACAGGCACATGCTGCTAAGAAATCATAGAAATTGTGAGGTGAACTTGCCTCTGGTCAGCAATGCCTATGAAAATTCAGACTCAGTTGTGGATAAATAGCCAGGTTGTAAGGCCACTGGGTATTTGTTTGTTTGTAAAAAGAAAGAAAAAGAAAGCAAGGAAGGAACTCAACCACCCTTTGAAATAGAGAGCAGCAAAGGAGAGAAATGAGACTATGAAGAACCAGAAAGGAGGGAAAGAGGAAGAGATGTACAAAGCTGCAAGACTGTAGAGCAGCAGATGGGAAACTTAATGCAGCAGAGAAGAGGAAGGCTGGGGGGGGGGGGTGCGAGCACGAGCAGAATGGAGGAACCAAAGAGAGGAGATAGGGAAAACAGTAACACACAACCCACACTGGATAGACTGGTGTTCTTATTTAAAAACTGGAACAGAGCTAACCTACCAGTAGCCAAACACATATAAACATTCAGACTCTAAAGAGGAGTGAGAGACAGATGAAGGCACTACCATTAGTAGGCAACACTGCCATGGAGAAAAAAGCAGAGGAGAGAAAAGCACCATTTGTAGATTACTTCTAGCCTAAGTTCTCCTGGCTTTTGTCAACGATCACCTTTCTTGCGGGGTTTGAAGGTTGAAAGCCAGGCAGCTTACAGATCTGCCTGATGTAAACTCCATCCATCCTCCTGGATGTGAGCACTATCTGAATAAGGAGTGGGAAAGGCCGGCATTCTTATGACTCCTCCTAACTCTCATGGGAAAATAATAACCAAAATTGCTGGCTGCCAGGTTGTGGTGGCTAGCAGTCTTGGACAGTCCAAATGTTTAACTAACTTTTAAAAGACTATTTGGTAGATGGTAGAGGGATCTAAAACGTGTTTTCATTATAGGGTCTTTGAACACTTTGAACAGCAATGACTTCAGTAAAACATCACTAACAAGATAACCAAACAGCAAACAAGAGTAAAGGCGGAATGACAAGACACCAGTCTAACACAAGCTAGATCTAACCAGTTCTTAATTTGAAACTTAGGTGGTTCAAGAGACTGTACATAAATTATAGTCTAATCACAACAGTAGGTCTGTTATGGCTGGCATCTGATGATCTAAGACTTTTGAATCCGCGAAAGATGATATACTGACATACCCTGAGAATTTGATCACCTTCCTCTAAGCCTTCTTTGGCTGCAGGGCTATCTTCTAGAACGCCAGCTACAAATATTCCGACATCATTTCCACCAGCTAGTCGCAAACCCACACTATCTCCTTTTCTGAATTTTACCAGTTTCATGCTGGGCCTGTTAAAACAGATATTTCATTTCAAACAGTTAAATGTCACAGCAGGCTGCTACAGCAACAGCTACATTCAGAAAGGAATAGAGGACCATCATTTCTAAAGCCTCCTATATAGCACTTGTTTAATAAGTAAAACTTCGTATCAGAATCCAAAACCAGATTTATTAGACCTTCTAACCTCTTATTAGAAAATAAGCTTTAAAATATCTAAATTTGATGGAGAAATAATGCTTTTTGTGACCACTCTATAATTTTTCTTATAAACAATATTTTCCCTATTCTTAATCAAGTATATATGGTAAATTCCCAATACCTAAAAAATAAAACCAAAACCCACTTTTCTACACCAACCCCACAGAA
The DNA here is from genome assembly GCF_004785775.1 of Grammomys surdaster. NCBI lineage: Eukaryota > Metazoa > Chordata > Mammalia > Rodentia > Muridae > Grammomys > Grammomys surdaster. The sequence goes on along the minus strand of NW_021604712.1, from coordinate 10,017,211 downwards.
TAAATGAAAAGTCTCATTTAATATAAAGAAAAGAAAATATGCAGTAATTCTCTTACTATGAGAAAGTATTCAAGCAGCGTCTGGTATAATCTCTACAATCAAGATAGTGAATTTAAGTTTGGTCATTGGTACTTGGCTCTTTCGAGTACCCTTAATCTGAAGCTCTTTTTAACTTTGAGATAAGAACTTAAGGTTATTCAGCAATTCTTGATTCGACCTACATCTGTCGCTGTCCCTTATGTCCCTAGGAAGAAGTAAAGGAACAGATGTATGCATGTCCTTCTACTATGTTGGGAGCAAACAGCTGAGCAGAAAACACACTGGTCAAAGTGCTCTGCACTGCTAAGTTCTCGCTGTCATCCCCACGGTCCTAAGAACTAGTACCCCACTTTCACTATTCTGAATATGAAACACAGAAAGTTCCCTTGCCTTTAATTTATAAATTAATTACCCAATTATTAGAGCCTCTCATAAAGTCACATACATGAATAAATGAATTTGGGAAGAAATTCTGGTACTTCTGAACTGACTAGTTAAAAACTGCCAATGCCTTTTATTAAGTGTAAAATATTGTAAGGATAAAATATTCACCATTGATCTGGCTTTCTTTCTTTCTTCCCTTTCTCCTTTCCTTTTGTTTTATGGTTTTTCAAAACAGGGTCTCACTACATAGCCTTAGCCATCCTGGAACTCCCTATGTAGACCAGGCTGACCTTCAATTCTGAGATCTGCCTGCTTCTGCTGAGACTAAAGGTGTGTGCCGCTATGTCAAGCCATCTGGTTTTCTTACCTGAAACTGACTAGCTAAACATAAAAATCAAGAGGCCACAGGTTGGACAGGCCATACTCAGTCAGGTCTCCCAGAACCGTTAACCCCTCCCTGAAAGTATTACAAGCTTTATAGTGATGTTCTGAATCCTTTGGTTGTCCTGGTATCCTGTTTTCTAACCAAGTCAAAGGTATCTCACAGATTGCTCACCCCCAAGAACTGGATACACAGAGAGATCTTTTAAATATTTTCTTGACAGTCCTAGGTCCTCAGAAATCCTCTGCTAATCCTGACTAGTCCAGAGTGCCAATATAAAGTAGAGGAGGCTGAGTGGATCTGCACTTAGATAAAATCTGACTTTTGGAAAGCAATGCTAGTCAGCAGCTTCTGGAAAATGACAGGATTTGTATTCTGCCCTATCTGCATTATAACAACTATGTACAACAATAAAACCCATCCATTTCTTTTCCCCCAAATCCACTAACTATTTGGAACTAATCTGAGAGTCTGAATGAAAGACTCTCGGGGCTCAGCTACTTATACTCAGCTACTGATACAGAGGACATACTCAAGTCCTTTTGGGCATCTGCTCTTCAGGGCTTTTTTTTTTTTTTTTGGATAGAGGCAGCCCTCTGACATCTTACTATAATTTCAAGCAATCCCAAGACTGAGTAATTTAATCACCCATTACTGACACTAAAATTCTACTACTCACCTATTTCTGAAGCTATCTGCTTCGGTCTAGGCACTGGGAAACAACCCATGCATTACTGTATTTATTTGGTTTTTTGTACAGAACATACTGAGGGTGGTAGAGTTCTTGATCTATTGCAACCTTAGGAAATGTGCTTCTTTTTAAGTACTCTCACATCATGTCCTTTTTATGATAAAAGCTACAGATTTAAAGACTATGAAGGTTTAAAATTTGCTCACAAATTTTATGAAATCTACCTATAAAAGTAGCAAATAAATGGTATGGACTCTTCAAATAAATTCTGGAATGCTTTCTCAATCAGAAATCATTTTCCTCTAGGCAGCACACTGAGATGCTCTTGGCTGAAACAACTGAAGGTGTGCTACTGACACTATGGCTAGGGACTTGGTCCATGTCACAGAATAGGAGGGCCACAATAAAAGAGACATCAGCTCAAAATGTCAATGCTGACTAGCAAGTATTTATCTTTAAGTGATAGGGCACAGAAAGCTTGTAGACATTCTGACATCTTAGTAGAAAACAAATCTTTACTCTTTAGTTACTGACCTAAGATCTAGCAAAGAGAAGATGGTAATAAAAGAAACAATGGTTGCTTCACTGTTGTTAACCATAGTACTACGAGGACTACAAGCACTATATATACAATACTATAGGAACAGGACTTTCAATCCTCAGGCTAAGAAACATCTAATAAACACAAAGGTCAGTGTGGCTTGAAGACTACATTACCTAAGAATCCCATCTTCATGAGTTGAATTAGGCAGAACACCATCAGAAGGGCTGACGGGTAAATCCACATCTGGTTGTCCAACTTGAGCATACACAGGCTTTGGTTCTTGAAAAAAGAAGAAAAGAAAACTTAAATTGTCAGGACTTAATAAGCCTCATGAGATACTGACAGGAAGAAGAAGAAGAGTAACAGAAAAACAATTATCAAAGGGTCCATGCACTTCTCTGCGTCACCATGCTCATTATACAAAGACGTCTTTTCTAGAAGCCACATTCCTGCCTGCCATTAGCCAACTAGAGTAAGACAGGTACAACAGAAGCAAACAGTTCTAGTATTTAAAATAACTTTTGTTTTAAAATTTTGAAGGCAATCTAATATCCCCAACGACATCCTTGTAGTACTACGTAATGAATCCAAGGCCAACTAATGAGTGAGGAGGAAAATATCCTTCCTTACTGCAAGCAACTGTGAAACATGAATAACCATATTTAGAAAATTAAAACATTCATGAAGGTTACTGATTTATACTCTTCCCATAATAAGAAAAGCTGTAATGTAGATATGGGAAAATTCACATTGTTACCAATACTTGGATCTTTAACATCTTCTGCAAATGCTGTGTTCTGGCAGCAAAGGCTTTTTGGTTATGTTTACCTGGAAGAGTGGGTGTCTGCTTCTCATTTTTTTCAACTGTAACTTCTTCCACCGCTTTGGGTGTATGATCATCTACATGTTTTACAGGAGTTGAGATGGCCCCAGGTTTAGACATTCGCTCTTCCTCTCTACTCCGGAGGCTAATCGTTACAATAAAAACACGAGGAGAGTAAGGATGAAAAACACTTCATGAGAACAGAAGAGGCAAGACAACTTTAGAACCAGGGAAAAGTTTCCAAAGTTAGTAATCAAAATGAGGGTGGCAGGCAATATGACTCAGTGAGTAAAGACAGTTGTCACCAAACTAGATGACCTGCATTTTATCCCGAGTCCCACATAGTGGAAGGAGAGCCAGTTCCTACAAGCTCTCCTCTGATCTCCATACATATGCACATCCAGACAGACACGCATGCATGCACACATTAGCACTAAATGTAGGCTCTGTGCCTGTTTATCAACCACACTCCTCACTGTCCAGAAGCAAACATCAGGCCTTCTAAAGAGCTAGCAAGATCCTCCTAAAGACAGAAACATATAGATATGTGTGTATATGAGTGCATATGCATATCATATGTGTATTGCCACCAACACCAAGGTGCACATATGGAGATAAGAGGACAACTCTGTGGAGTCATTTCTCTATCATGCTCATGTGGAGTCTAAGGCTTGAATGCTGGTGACCAGGCTTCCTTCCACCAGGTAAAAGTATCTTTTACAACTGAGCCATCCTGCTGTCCTGTTATGGTTGTTTTATAGTTTGGACACAGCATAGCCCAATTGAGTGAGAAACTTTGGGTTGGCTAAAAGGTCTAAAAAAACCACTGTTAAAGACGGAATGGAATGGAGTTTGAAGAAATTTTGTATTTCACATAAATGACTTACTAGAAATAAAGGCTCTGTAGTTTATCTACTACATAAACAAAGTAGCACTCAGATCAGCAATGAGTAATAGTAAGTGAAAACCTGCAAGTAAAATGGCCCGGAGACCCTGTAGGTAGATGTTTGCATCCATATGAAAGCTACTGTCAAATGGCTGAGCAGTACAAGGCTTCCAAATGAGATTCTTCCCACATACATCCTTCCCAGACACTATAGACAGCAAACACCCTGTAAGTTCACCTGGCAACACAATGTAAATTCTCTGAACATTCAGTGGCCAGAGGCTGAGCCCTTCCAAGAAGGCTCCATCTGAGGCCTGAGGGTATGAGGTGCTGCCTCTTGTGCTGGCAGGCACTCCATCTTAGAAGAAGAAGAAGCAGCTGTCTGTGCTTATATTTAGACTTGGAGTTACTCCATCAGCCAATGCTTTGCAGTCCTGCTCCTTTCACGTTTAGCGTCTTTGCACTACACTGTTCCCATAAACCGCACTCACTCTCTTAATCATAGCTATGCTGTGACAGGCTTTCCCCCATATTTCTAACACTCAAGCCCCCACAGCCCATTCACACTGCAGACACCACTAAGTTATCCAGGCTTGCCTCGAACTTGTTCTGTAGTGATGTATCCAGAACTTGAACTTGTGATATTCTTTTGCCCAGCCTCCCAAGTAGCTGAGATCAGAAGCCTAACCACTAGACCATGCCTCCTGCGTGTGTTTTGTTTGTAGACTCGGGCATACACAAGTGCACACATGTGTGTGGAGATCTGAGGACAATTTTTAAAAAGTGTTTCTTCTTCCACCATGAGGGTCCTAGGTATTCAACTACGATTGTTAAGATTCTATGGTAAGTGCCTATAACCCTTCAGTCTATACCTGTGAGCCATCTTGAAAACAAACAATTTTAGTAAGAAGATAGCCCAAAACATAATTTTAGTAAGAAACAGCTGAAGAAAAGCTTTAGGGAGCCTGTTCCTCACTGATGACATCAGGCTTTTGATTAGTACAATTATCCTGTGCTCTGATAACATCTAGAGCAAACAGTATGAGACGTTCTGTGGGTTTTAGAAGTAGAGAATCATATCACAGTGATCTTAATTTCTCTCAAGGGCAAGAGGACCATTCTACATTTCTTCATCTGTAAATAAGGTTTTTTATAATTACCTTTTACATATATAAAAAAACTGACTTTTTTTTATAGAAACATTTTTTACTTTATGTACACTGGTGTTTTGCCTACAAATACGCCAATGTGAGGGTGTCAGATTGCCGGGAACTTGAGTTATAGACAGTTGTCAGTTGCCATGTGGGTCCTGGGAATTGAACCCGGGTCCTCTGGGAAAGCAGCCAGTGGTCTTAACCATTGAGCCATCTCCCTGTCCCTATTTTCAAATTTCATATTTTGTCCACCTTGGTTCTGAGTGACCAGAAAAGCTTATCACTGCACCTTCCACCAGACAACCTGGTCATTTCGTCAGATAAAATGACTCATCTGCAGAAAACTGCATAGACTGGATATCATCACATTAAGCTGATCTTATACAGAAAATCATCCTATGCTATCTTTTACATGTAGAGTGATAATACATTGATCAAAGTAGAAGGGAGACCATTTGGAAAAAGAAAGGACAAGAAGGAGGAAGGACTGTGACAGGAAAGGGTAATGGAGGTATGAACGTGGTCAAACTATACATTTCAACACAAATGTCACTATAGAACCCCACAAAGTACACATTAATAAGACTCTTGTGTATGTTCTGTGGTGTATGGTCTGAATGAGAACAGCTCCCATAAACTCACATATCTGAATACTTTATCTCCAGCTGATGAACTGTTGGGAAGGACTGGGGTCAGTTCTCTCCTTGCAGCTGGTTTGAGATGGGTCTTTTTGTTGTTTTGCCATGTGCACGCCAGGCTAACTCGGCGGCAAGCTTCTGTAGATTCTCTAGTCTCAACCTCTCTCATCTTGTTATAGGAGTACTAGAATTCTACTTTACATGGGCTCTTGGGATTTGAACTCAGATCCCCACTTATACAGCAAGGGCTTTACCCACTGAACCATCTCAGTGCTTGAAACTACTACTACCTCCATAACAAAACAACAACAAAACATCCTGGTCATTTAAATTCATTTAAATTCAAGATTCTCAAAGAATTCTAATGCTGTGTGTGGACTATAATAGTTATAGGGCCTGGACCCCAAATATAGCATCTTGGCACAAGATCTGAGTCTAAGTTGGCAATGCTTTGCTCAAATACACAATATCCCCACCACACATGTGGCTGGGTCGTGAGCTGTGTCAGCCAAAGATGGCCCTGAACTCAGGGTTTGGTATAGGCATTTTTTTTCAGGAGGAACAAACGGTAGTAACAAGAATATTTAAAATGGTTACAAACTCAAGTTTTTTGAAAGCATCACTTTCAACTACTTTAGAAGCAACTACTTTCAATTAAAAAGGATATGCTCTATTTAAATATCATTTTTATAACTTTAAGTCAATGTCTTGGGTCTCTGGTGTTGTCTGGTTCATGAAATAAGTGAGTGTGATACATAATGTGTATCTGAGCACTCTCAGAGCTTTCCCTCTGGCACGTTTTTATTACTGTTCCTGTTTATATGTGACTGTGGACGGAAGTTCAGGTGCAATGTTGGATTGTTTAAAAGTCACAAAACTGGTGTTACATATAACCAAAATAGCAAAAGGAACTTTCTATCAAATTAATAGTATAATAAGATTCCATTTTACCATTAAGGGCTACCTACCATCAAGAAAATAACAAGAGCAGGGCAGAGTAGTAGGATGCACCTTCAATCTCAGCACTTAGGAGACAGAAGCCAGGACAGCATGTCCTACATAGTGAGGCCTTACCCCATAACAACAACGATAATAAGAAAAAAAGAAAAAGAAAAGAAACAAGTGGCCATGATTCAGAGGAAAGGGAAATCAAGGGTATTCAACCTCTGACACTGCAACATGGTGTCATCTACAAAGTTACAAAGTCCACACTCAAAGGAATGTGTAATGTTATCCAAAAAAGGCTCAAAACAAACAAACAAACAAAAACCAAAAAACAACAAAAAAACCCACACCAACTCTGCACAAACAAAACAAGAAAACCTATTAATCACGAATGAAATCAGCACAGATTCCTCAAGATCTCAAGAAGTTTAAAACAGAACTTCTGTACAAGCCAGCTGAACCCTTTCAGTATATATCCAAGTAAACTACATAGCTGCATCACAACTTTATTCACAACAGCCAAGCTAAAGAATCAGTCCAGGTGTCTGTCAACAGATGAGAGGATAAAAATCAAAGACTATCTCTGTTGTGTGCTTGCTCGCTCTCACTCTCTCTCTTTCACACACACACACACACACACACACACACACACACACACGCACACGCACACACACACTATAAAGTTTAATTAATTCATAAAAAATAAAATCATGGCATCTACAGGACAATGGACAGAAGTAGAGGTCATCATGTTAAGTGACATACAAACAGACACACATGCACATCTCGTGCTTTCAGTCATGTGGATTTTAGTGTGAGGAAAAAGCGTTAAAGAAAAGAGGACAAGGAGGGAGGTGAGAGGTAAAAGAAGTAATGGAGTAAAGTCTAGTGCGTGGGTAATCTATGCTAATAAGAGTAACAAACCAAACAAGAAAACAAAGAGAACTTTCTATGATTCAGAATTTATTTATACTCAAAGTAGCCACATTCTTAAAATTCTGATTACTACCACTCCTTTTTAGCAGTTTCTGCGTTAAAGGATTTGCTAAGTTATGATTGCCCCCTCAATGCACCCACCATAGATGCTAGCACTAACTCCATTAGAATGCTGTGTCAGAATGCCATTCACAGTTAACAGGGGCTTTTTAGAATAGACAGCTCACAGTAGGTTAAAAAAAAAAAAATCAACCAATTTTACAGTTGATATACCATAATAATCCTTTAAAGACCATTTCGAGCAAAATAAAGATTCAGATTTACATAATTGACCCAAAGCTTGAAGTGTACCAAGGATGGATGGAGTTCGTATACCTAAAAGCTAAAGAAGATGTAATGGCAGCAACCAGATATCCTCTGTTGCTACTTGAGGAAACACAAATGCCTTTACAAATGCACAGCTTTAACACTTGTTTATTTGCTTGTTTTGTGACAGGGTCTTATTTGTCCCAAGATGACCTTAAACTCAGTATGGTGACTAGTCTGTGTCAACTTGACACAAGTTATAATCATTTGAGAGGAGGCAACCTCATCTGAGAAAACTTAGGCTATAAACAAGTCTGTACAGTGTTTTCTTAATTAGTGATGATTGGGGAGGACGCAGGCCATTGTAAGTGGTCTGATCCCTGGGCTAGTGGTCCTGAGTTCTATTAGGCTGAGCAAGCCATGAGAAGCAAGCCGGTAAGCAGCATTCCTCCAAGGGCCTCTGCCTCAGCTCCTGCCTGCAGGTTCCTAGAGTGCATGAGTTTATCCTGACTGCCTCTGATGATGGACTGTGATGTACAAGTGTAAACCAAATAAACCCTTTGCCCCCCAAGTTGCTTTGACCATGGTGTTTTATCACAGCAGTAATAACACTAAGACACTCGTTATATAATTTAGGATGACTCTAAACTTCAAATTTTCCTGTCTCTCCCTCCAAAGTGCTAGGATTATGAGTCTCTTAACGTGTAGTTTTATTGGGGGCATCAAACTCAGGAATTTATGCATGCCAGACAGGCACTCTACCAACTGAACGCCACAGCCAGCCCAGATCCTACTCTGGTTACTAAGCATTTCCAAGGCTCTCTCTCAGTCTTCTCTCTTCCCTGCTCCCTTTGCTATTCTCTGCAGTCTACTTCTTGGCCCTTCTTCATAGAATTCCTCTTAACAACCTCTGTGACTTCTGGAGTTTTGGGTAACATCTGCATGCAGATAACTCTCTCTAGATCTAATCTGCTCTTCAGCTATGTAATTGAATTTTTCCTCTTCTACTTTCACTGTGATACAGTATTTAAGGTGTTTGATATGCCTGCTTAGATGATGCACATCACTGGAAATGACCAGTTAAATCTCCTCAGATAAACATGTGGTACATGATGAGAATACTTAAATTTTACTTTACAGTGACTATAGTCATCACAATTGCATTGGGCTTCCTTTGCACTCTCTGACAGACAGCATCTCCCTACTACTTTTCCTTGTCCAGCCTTCTTTCCTCTCTGTGAGGTTCACGTCTTTGCTTCCAGAGATAAGTTCACTCATGTGTTTCTTTGTACCATGAATAATCTTGGATATGTCTATGTTGCTTAAAGTGATGAAGTTCCTCCTTACACTGAATATTTTCTATTACTTATGCATGTCTCAGTGTTTTTATCCATGACAGACAGGCTGGCTCTTCACTGTTGCTACTATAAACAAAGATTTATCCCAGTGTAGAATTGTAGATATTTTTCTTTCTTTCTTTTTTAAATATTTATTTATTTATTGTATGTATGTGAGTACTCAGTACACTGTCACTTTCTTCAGACATGTCAGAAGAGGGCATCGGATCCCATTACAGATGGTTGTGAGCCATCATGTGGTTGCTTGGAATTGAACTCATGACTTCTGGAAGAGCAGTCAGTGCTCTTAACCGCTGAGCCATCTCTCCAGCATGGTATTTCTTAAGAATGGTCACTTTCTTTCTTCCGGATAGACATTCAGAAAGAGGGTCATACTGTGGTTCTATTCTTAATTTTGTGAGGAACAAACTATCTTCCCCAGTTGCCATAAGGTACGACACAGGTATATCTACACATTTTTATACTGTTAATAGCTGCTTCTGTGCTACTAGCCAGAGCTGTGCACTGACAAATACGTTCTTGGCTTGCTTGCCTATTAACTGTACTACCCAGCATCCTGTATTGTTTAAAAAAGAAAAAGAATTGACTGTCTTCTACTTACACAAGTGTTGAAACTGAGGATGTAAATAGATACAATATTAAGTAATTAAAGAAAAATGTATCTCATTTTTTTGTAAATAGTTTTCAATGTATTTTGTTTTACCTGCCATTGCTGGGCTGCTGTGGAGACTGTGTGGAATGATCAGAGGGTTCAGAACGTTGATCAGGAGATCGTGACTGGCTGCGGCGGGGAGGCCTGTCATGTGAGCGACCTGAATGGTCTGATGCTAGTGACTGAATTTCTGAAATGTCTGTAAAATAAAAAGAAAATTATCCCATGAAATGACTAAGAATTCTAGTAATATTATACACAAGCTAATAGTATATTTCACATAAAATGATTAAAACGTTAATATCATCTCCAGAGAACACTAGAACTACAATAGTGAATGACCTATAAATTATTCATGTGTAGTGACAACAGATACAAACATACACACAAATGCACATGTAAACTTCAGATTTTTGAAGGTACATCTCCTGTAGAAAAGTATCATTCCACTCAAACCTATCCAATCCTCATATACATTAAGAAATAAATCAGTGGGATCCTCCAAACAGAACTCTACTCACCGTCTCTTTCAGAAGCATTAGCAGAATGGATACTATCCGTAAGATCGGGGACATTCAATAAGGTAGCCCGCTCGTCTCTTTGCACTACCATTTTTAACTTGCCTTTAGACCGTTCTATCAATGTTTTTGCATCTGTCAATGACATATTTTCTGTCACAGTACCATTTATCTGTAACAGAAAAGAAGCTATAGGTTGAAAAGGAAACAACAAAATACAAACTAAAACTTAAATCTGATCTGTTACAGGCAAGGACAAACTCCTCAGATCACTTGAAGACCTAAAACTTTTTCTTAAATTATCAAAAGCATTCCTATAAGCAAACTAGAGAGCATTTCAATAGTGTATAGAACAATTATCAAAATTATCGTGACGAGTAATATATATTTGTAGTAATTAATCCTCTCAGGTTAGCCCCATACCTCATAAGGGGCAGGACAAATGTTGATTATTCTCTATAGCAAAACTGCTTCAAACACAAGCAGATGTCACATAATAACTCTAAACTTTGTTTTCTATTTATTTTGTTTATTATAATATGAAATATAACTATACCTTCAAGACAACATCCCCTTCTTGAATGTTACCATCTCTTGCTGCCAAACTATCTTGTGAAATTTCCTTTACAAATATATGGCTGGCCAATCGAAGACCATATTCTGGAAGAATACAATTAAATATCTTTAGTTCAAAGTTCTAAGACAACTAAGTTCAGTTTAAATTATAAGACTTAAAATTACTGTCCTTATGCACCACTCTGTACCTAAAGCTATTATCTTTAAATCATTGAAAAGTATATAGTCAAGAAAAAGCAAAATAAAACATGGTTCAAAGAAATGACACTATCTTATTGTCCCCATCTCACTGAAAAGGAGACGGCCTACAAGATGTAACCATTTTTTTTCCTGATTATGTGATGACATACTAGCTTCTTGTAGTTTAAAGATCACAATTGTTAGAGTGAACTGCTTGAGGCTTAAAAAACTCTGAGGTCCGACAATGCTTTTGATGACAGCTATGAATCAATTATTAGTTTTATGTCCCCTCACTCTTAGGTGTGTACAAACCTCTACTGAACAAACTCAAAAGCTTTAGTACAGCCTAGTATTAACAGATGTGATGCTGGGCAGTGCTGGCACACACCTTTAATCCCAGCACTTGGGAAGCAGAGGCAGGAGGATTTCTAAGTTCGAGGCCACCCTGGTCTACAGAGTGAGTTTCAGGACAGCCAGGGCTACACAGAGAAACCCTGTCTCAAAAAACAAAACAAAAACAAAAAAAAAGGAAAGATTGGAAAGAGTCCTGCTATTAAAATGCTAAAACAACAACAACAAAGATGTAAGAATTAAAATACAGTGTTCTCATTTATGCAACCTACAAAATATCCATGAAATGGTAATTTTATCTGTGGGTGCGTAAAGGGTTAAAGAAATGACAAAAGATTAAAAAACAAAACTGCAAGCCAGTTGTGGTACAGCACACACATGATGCTCACACTCATTGGCTGAAACAGGACAGGACTGTGTAGACCATACAGTGAAGACTATCTCAGTAAGACAGACAAAGCAAAAGCTGTAACTATCAGTCCTGTGTCAACAGAAAAAGAAACGTTCTTGATCTGTGAAAAGAAAAAGAAAGGAGGACTTTCACTGTTTTAAAAGAAACAAAATTCAAGAAAAACACAAACTTAGAAGCCAAGATGAACAAACAGGTTTTAATGTAGGATAAAATGAAGCCTGCAGTACAGGAGTCTTAATGTCCCATCTCAGTTACAGATTAACCTAAGGTAAATATGCAAAGAATATACACAGAAGCAGAACTAGTACCAGAGTAGAATTGGGAAATCCAGACAGGCAATGTTAACTGTTTTGAAAACAGCAATTTCATCTAGAAAAATACAGGACTAAGGACATATTCGTATTCACAATAAAAGGTTACAACTGAGCTGGGCGATGGTGGTGCATTGTTTAACCCCAGCACCTGTGTGTGTGTGTGTGTGTGTGTGTGTGTGTGTGTGTGTGTGTTTGTGCGCGCACGAGAAAGAGAGAGAGAGAGAGAGAGAGAGAGAGAGAGACAGAGAGACAGAGAGACAGAGAGACAGAGACAGAGACAGAGAGATTGCATGTGTTACAAAAGTCTGGATGCCTAACTTTAGTCCAGCACCTGAGAGGCAGAGGCAGACAGTTGAACCTCTGTGAGTCCAAGGCCAGCCTGGTCTACATAGTGGTACAGGACAGCCAGAGCTATACAATGAGACCCAGTCTCAAGACAACAAAAGACTATAAATATCAATATACAGATATAACCAAAATTTTCCTGGCATATCAGTTTATTCCTTTATCCCAGGTAGTTCTTTGGGTACATAGTAACTATGTACAAGCACTACAAATTAAAGAAACAGATCAGATAGTCTCTGTACCTTGGCACTTACATAGCAAAGCAAAAGATGTTACCATAGTAATTTACTAGTGCAAGGAAGTACTAATGCATGGTAGTTTACTAGTGCAAACATGGGATCAAATATGCATTTCTATCAGGGCCAGAGAAGGCCTTTATAAGAGAGAAATACCAAAGCTAAGACTTCACCTAAGAAACACTAAAACTAAACCTGAATGAAGAGTGTGTCATGTGCACGAGGCTGGGGGTATTCAAAACAAGTACACCAAAAGGATGAAGGAAAGAACATGACAGGGGTGATGAAGTCCTAAATCTAGGATAACTGACACTGATACAAACACAAATAGAAGCAAGTAAGATGGAAGCTTTAGAAAACCGGCTACAGAGTTCAGTGGAAGGGACAGACCCTGAGATCAGTCACAACACTGACAAAGTCCACTGAAGACACAGACAGCAGCAGCCTGGAAAAGAAGAGCAGTGGAGAAAGACAGAAGTGAGACAGATACGGTGGTATGTTGGGAGTTAGGATATGTTCATCACACAAGAGATGTCAACAAGGAAAATCATCTATACTTACCTGACTGAGAAACTGGATTGACAGGAATATAGTGGAAAAAAAATTCATTTGAAGCACAAAGGGAAAAACAAAAACAAAAAAACAAAAAACAAGAATAAACTGTGATTCCCTTGAGGTGTGGTGATTCCTGTCTAAGCTGGGCACAGAGTGGACTGGTGTAGACTAGAGAAGTGGTGACCTAAGCAGTGCAGTGAGGTCCCCAGGATGTGTGAGGCTGACTACACAAGGCAGCAGGAAGTGTAAGCAAAGTTCCTGGACAGAAGAAACTAGAGCATTAAAGGGTAGAAGGATGGAAATGAAAAGAAGTGAGGACCTCAGAAAGACGAGAATTACAAGTGTCCAAAGAAGACACTGTTCTAACAGTTAGGTGAGCTGTGAAGCAGTGCTACACAGGCTTGGATCGCCTATGAATGGCTCTGGGCTGGAAGGCAGGCACTAGTGGAGCAGAAGTGTCGTCCAAGTGTGAGGGAAGAAGCACCATCAAGAGCAAGCTGCCCCTGGGCAAGGAATGTCAATGACAGGATGGTGAGCAGGTTAGCTCATCAAAGTTCACCTTCAAAACACTTTCTTCACCATTTTTAAAACCAAAGCCATGAGCCCTACATAACCACAAGCCAGAGGGATCAAAGAGCCATTTAAAAAGCTAACCATTTGGTGAAGCAAGAGAGTAGTTAGAGAATTCAGTTTAAGAACATCAATCTTCCATTTACAAATTAGCCCATCTCTCCCCTCCAAGTAAGCCCTTAGATTTATTTCCATGGTCATACTACAGTAAAGAAAACAGTAAAGAAAAACACAGCATTTCAATTGAGTGCTGGTGAGACATTTCTTGCTAGCATAATTTGAATTTGGCTGTTCCTGTTCCAATAAAACCAAAATTCAACTAGAAGTTTGCTCCAACAAATGATTTGAGAAAATGTTCCAAAATGTCCCAATGTCTGCCTTACCAGGATTAGACTCTTAGCAAGAGAACATGACTAGAAATGGAAATGGAATAAAACAAATATGGTCACTGTATTTCTTATTAAACTAGCTTTAAAAGTCTCACGTGAGCACAGTGAGAGTCAGTGATACCTTCATTTTTCCGAGACTTCACCAATGTGACCTTGGTGGGCTTGGCGGGCTGACTGGAGGCCACCGACCGCCTGTCTGAGCGAGGGGACAGGCTCCTCTCCCTGCTTGCACTTCTATCCCTCGCCCAGCTCTTCTCGCTCCTTCTGTTAACTACAGCACCGCGGCCACTCCTTGGATCATGTACTTCATCGTCGTAACTGTCCTCTTCATTATCAGATACCGGCTCAGGATCTGGATGACTTACAGGGATCTGAACTTTCTTCTTCCTTCGGATGGTCTACAAAAAGAGATAATAAACTAAATGGTACTCATGTACTCTCCACTCATAAGAGAAACATACATTTCCCTTGACTTATATTAACTTACGTAAATACAAAGGAGATAATATAGTAATCACATCAACACATTTCCAAAATGGCTGTTTTCTACTCTCTTAACAAAAGATCTGGCCGGGCGGTGGTGGCACACGCCTTTAATCCCAGCACTTGGGAGGCAGAGGCAGGCGGATTTCTGAGTTCGAGGCCAGCCTGGTCTACAGAGTGAGTTCCAGGACAGCCAGGGCTACACAGAGAAAACCTGTCTCGAAAAACCAAAATAAAATAAAATAAAATAAAATAAAAAAATAAAAGATCTGGCTAAACAGTTAATTAACTAAATTCTTCCAGAATTTTGTAATAATTTTCCAGGTGGTAAGAATCACAAACTTATAGGGAATACTTGTTGTGTGTAAAATGAAGGATTTGAACTATACTCTAAACATATCACATATCTTATGAACACACTGCAACCAAAATCACAACAAACTCACAAGCCTGACCTCATACCCTAATCAAAATAATAATGCATCATTATCAAGATCTGTAATTGTCCCAACATACTGCTAAGTGATACATTTCTTTATTACAAACTAATGCACAATTTACTTGGCGGGAGCTCATGAGCTCAGCATACTTCCCCACAAACTGCCTTGTGTTTCTGTGTTGGTTCAACTTATAACTTCCAGCGTGAGTGCAAGCTCATTCTTGCATTCACTGTCAGTGTTCCCTGTCAACTCATGTCTTTGTTTCTAAGTTCCAGATCTATATGCATCTCCTGAATGTGCAGTTCTGTAATCCTGGAAACCACTGGCTCTCTCACACTGGCACACTGGGTCTCCTGGGGGCCTATGAGAGCTTCTTGGGAAACACTTGTCTTCTTCTGACACCTTTAGCCACTCACACTTTTTGCTCACTTCTGATTTCTCCATTTGCTTCTGTTTTCTCAGGGCTTCACTTGCAATCAAATGTAAATGACTTTCTACCGGCTTCTTTCCCTCATCTCACAGTGTTTTGACACAAAAAAAGATACTGTTTATTGATTAACCCATCTATAAACTCATTAGTACCACTAGGAGCATTCTGCTGCTATTCAGCAATCCTTTCATCTGCATCTTGTTCCCTCGAAATGAACTGCCTAACACAGGTTTTTTTCATCATTCAAGAAGGTACTGGTTCCTCGGCCTACTTTAGTCAGTGTCCTTTTAGACCAACCCACTTCTGAAATCCCTTCTATGTGACTCATTTATTTAACACTTCTTTCTTGTGCTCTCAGAGATCAAGTGGATCAGCTCTGTTATGTGAATAAAACCTCACCATTGGGTTGTGTTCTCAATGACACCCACTTCCAAGAGGTTTCCTTGTCGGTTACCATCCTGTGTGATGTGTAGCTTTAATCTTTAATCTCTCCCATATTACTTCAAATCTGCTCCACCCGATAAATGCCTAATAATCTTGTCTTGTCCGTTCCTTCCAAGTTATATTTCTTTCATGGCTAAATATCTTCTAAGGCTGAGTCAACACTAAACACTGCTACTTCCTATTATCCAAATTAGCCAAAGTGGGTCTTTTGGTGAGAACAAACAAACAAACAATGTTTGAAGTTGGAGGACAAGTAGCAGGAGAAACCAGCATGTGGGAAAGACAAGCCCTGTGCTGCTAAGAAAAGAGAAAGGACAGCTACTTTCTTCCCTCCCTGTCTGTCTAGCCTCTACTTCAATCTGCAGTGTGTTATACCAGAAGTCTGTATTGCATAAACTGGGCATAATAGTGCTTCCTGGAATCTCAGACTCTGCCTTTTAGACAGTAACTTGAAATGCATCCTGAATAACTCTTTTTAGACAATCTTGGCGGCTTCTCTCTTCTTAAGACATCAGAGTTAGCTGGGCAGTGGTGGCGCACGCCTTTGATCCCAGCACTTGGGAGGCAGAGGCAGGTGGATTTCTGAGTTCGAGACCAGCCTGGTCTACAGAGTGAGTTCTAGGACAGCCAGGGCTACACAGAGAAAAGCCCCCGCCCCCAAAAGACATCAGAGTTAACAAGGGTGGTAAATGGTATGGGGTCAGAGAAGGAAGGTAAAGTGCTCCCTGTAAACAAAGCTTAGATCAGAAAGGAGGGCCACAGGCACTTTTACATGACTTGTCCAGATCCAGGATAACATAAGTACATAAAAGAGACAGCAACATTAAGCCATGAGACTCCACCCCCTCTCCTTTTATAAATGACAACTTCTCTCTGAACTTAGATAAGGTACTTAGCATAGAAGAGTAAGAAGCACTCACATTCATCAACAACTGACTTTGGAACTGACTTAAGGTGTCCCACACCTTTAATCCCAGCACCTGGGAGGCAGAGGCAGAAGGATCTGTGTGAATGTAGACCATCCTGGTCTACAGAGTTCTAGGACAGCCAAGACTACCCTGAGAGACATTTTCTGAAAACAAAGAAAAGGAGATTAAAAAGGGGGGAGGGGGAAATCAAATACCAAACAAGTATCAAGAGTAGTTGGTACTTCTACTAAATTGAACATAAAAGATACTCACAATTTTTGCGTTTTTCCCACTTTTCCTTAGCTGCTGAACAGCAAAAGCATGCTCAACATTATCCATTGAAACTCCATTAACCATTGCAACTCGGTCATTTTCCCTAAAAAGAGAGGGAAAACACCAGAAAAACATGTTAAAAGAAAAGCACATAAGATCTTCGAAAGTCTTCATTGAATGACAGGTTAATTAATCTGCTTGTCTTTAAAACAATGATAAAACAGCATCAGCTTTAACTGTCGGGCCCTTCAAGAGAGCATTCAGCAGGTTAACTAACTCCATGACAGCAGCTCCTTTTCCTTTTGGAAACTGCCTGAACAGAACAGGCTCTACAACAAAGAGAAAGATCACTCGTAGCTAGCTGGATTAGAACACTAGATGAGACTAAGTCACCCAACTAACAGAGATATTGTCATTAAACATTAAGTATTTCTCTTATTAAATGTCTTTGAATTCTTCTGATTATAGTCTCAATTTTTCCTTCCTGCCCTTCTTATCATCTGTACTGCACTAATCTCCTTAGTATACAGAAAGGGCAGACTTTCCTGTGAGGAGTTCTCAAAAGCTAGTCCCACATAAACTAGTTACAAGATCTCCTTCTCTCCCCCTCTCCCCCTCTCCCC
>NW_021604712.1:9994124-9999026 GCF_004785775.1 Grammomys surdaster | reverse complement strand
TCTCTCTCTCTCTCTCTCTCTCTCTCTCTCTCTCTCTCTCTCTCTCGCTGCCTCCTTGCAACATTGATAAACATTTCTTGAGCGCAAGAGCATATTCCCTTGAGGGGAAATACTAAATAAGTACAGCACGAGTTGGGTGTGCTAACTGGAATCACTAATAAAACAGATCCATGACTAAGGACAAGAACAGTGAGTGTGGGAAGGAACAGGAGACACACATGACACAAGACGGATAGGCTGCACTTACTGTAGCTGTCCTTCAGCTGGCCCTCCTTTTAGCACATCAGAAATCACTATGGAGGTTTCCCCACTCTGAAAATGAGGGTTGTCTCTTCCACCAGATATTGCAATTCCAAATCCAAACCCAGGAGCCTAAAAACAGCAATCACAGTAAAATAGTTGTATTAAGGACAACAGAATTGCTCACCAGCATAAATAATGTAGAAACTATAAGTTATAATCTTATTGCATCTGTGATTTGTATTCACTTGATGGTTAGACATTATAATCATCAGTCCACTCTATGAGAATGCGTATTCCAATAAATTATACACTAGATAGAACAATATTAAAAGTGTTGACCACATATAAATATTCCATAAGCAATAAATTCATTTTCAAACTCTGAGCAGTAAGATCCTGAATAATTTTTGATTATCAGGTGGGGTCCAAAAGGGACCAGCAAAGCTCAGTGTGATCATCACGAACACTGCCACCTGGTTCAGGAAGGACAGCCTTAATTCATAAACCACCTGTCATTTTACACAATACAACGAGCACCTTAACAATCAAGTGTTAGGTATTTCAACTTCCATCAGTTATTCTACAAATCTCAAAAGGAAGTCTCTACACAGCAACACACTAATGTCCTACATATACTGTATGTATAGGCAATACACCAAATTGTCAATCTTTTTTTGTATTTCAACTAAATAAATTATAATGTTACAAACTTCTGAAAAAAACTAAAATTTCTATAATTGACTCAATGGCTCAGTACAGAAAAAAACAATCCAACTATTTCTAAGTGTAAGGACTGCACTGCAGAGCCTTGGGTCTGAACATACAGCATCTACACTCTGCACTGTAGATGCCACTGTGCCAGGAGATGACAATACCTGAAATGCCTCAGTTCAGATTCAGTTGTTACTACAAGTGTTTTACTGTACATAAAACTTTCTGCTCTTACAGACACATATTGCAATCACAAAACCCAAACACTTTACCACCATTTGTCAGTATTGAAGTATCAAATTAGTGTATCTTTGGGTTGTATTGGGTTAGAGTGTTTGATTTTAAAACTTGTTTGAGTCAGGTGTAATTGTCTGAACCTGTAAACTCAGTACTTAGGAAGTAGAGGCAAATGGGTCAGAAGTTCAAGGTCATCTTTGAGGGTTAACACAACTTGTCTTAATCTCTTGTTGCTGACTTGAATTTCATAAAAAACTCTTCAGTGAGTTTTGGTTTAGAATTACGACTGAATAGCCACACTGACAATGATTGAGGACAACACCTGATATTCACATCTGCCACATATCTGTACATACACAAAGTTATTTAAATAATAACCTTATAGTTATTAAATAAAGTACATAATAACAATGGGTTTCCAATAGCCCAGTTTTGTCTCCCTGGCATAAATGCCTTGTGTTGTATTTGTGGGAGAACAGGGTTGTCTTTAGAACAGTCATTATCAAGTTTCATATTGACACTGTATGTGCACTACTAAAGGGCATGCAAATGAAGTGAGGGCTATGACAGTTACTATACCATGTACAAATATAGTATGCCTTAACAGAGAAAAATAAGTTCTAAAAATATACCATTTTTAATTGCTAAATACTCTATTATGTAGATGCAGCACATCTTATTGATCATTCATTATCAAATGGGTATTTGTGTTATCTCTACTACTGGCTATTATAAATAAAGTTGCTGTGAACATTCACATGTCACTCATTAAGTGAATATCTGTTTTACTATCAGGTATATTTCTAGACATGGAATTGCTGGGTCACATGGTAGCTATATAGTTACGTTCTGAGATTCTTTAATTGCTTTATATGATGGCTGCATCATATTATACTAATATCAGCAATGTATCTACATCCTTATCAACACTCTACTGTCTATCCTTGCAGCCATGCTAACAGTTATGGAGGGAGAGCTCACTGGGCTTCGGTGGTACATTTCCTTGATGACTAATGATGCTAAGCAGTTCTTCACTGTGCTTACTGTTCATTTACAGATCTCTGAAAAAATGTCTAGTCAGATCTTTTGTTCATTCCTCATCTGAGTTACATCTTTGTATTACTGAGTTGTAAGAGTACAACAGACTTCAAAAAAGGTCCTTATCAAGATGTAATCTGTGTTCTCCTTCTGTGTTATCGTCTCACTTTTTTGATGGTGTCCTTTCAAACACCAACGTTTCTTGTATCAGGCCCAATTTACCTGCTTTCTCTTTTGTTTTGGGCTTCTGACATCTTATTTAATAAAGCACTTCCTAATGTCAATATCTACTCTTGTAGTTTCTTCTTGAAGTTCTATGATTCTAGCAACACTTGAGCCTATGAGTCATCATAAGTTAATTTTGAACATGGAGCGTACCAAGAAGTCCTAGCTCATCACTGTCTATGTGGCTAAACAGCTCACTCGGCACCATCCAGTATATTTGAGATCCACATCCCCTCACTGTATTGGTACTCTCATCCCAAGTTTCCTTCTTATTCAATCCTTTCCTTAAAAACTTACCAGCTCGTCTATAGATCCCTCCTAATTTCTTTGGTTACATAATTTCACCTTCTAAAATTTTTGCCATAATACTTCAGCATGAAAACAGAAATGCCTAACTCATTCCTGAGTAGTCACTTTATTTCTCCAAGTATTATTAAAACACATGCAGTTCCTAGGGGAGAACAACTGACAGCAAAGTGGGGTGTTAAGCTGGAAGTGCAACAGACTCCAACCTCCTTATATGTTAGTTAAGGTGGCACCTTAAGCTACAGATGCACTTGCTCAAAATATGATGGTCTTTATATGACTATGAGCACTTTAAATGTGGTTGGTCCTACCTGAAATGAGCTCAAATTGTAAAACATGCACACATTTTATAATAGCATGAGGAAGTGTACATAATTTTAAAATTCTGATTACATGTTAAAATAATATTTTGATTGAGTTAAATCGGATTATTATGAAAACTTTCAACCATTTTTTTTTCTGGTTTTTCCGAGATAGGGTTTCTCTGTGTAGCACTGGCTGTCCTGGAACTCACGGTGTAGACCAGGCTGGCCTCGAACTCAGAAATCCACCTCTCTGCCTCCCAAGTGCTGGGATTAAAGGTGTGCGCCACCACTGCCCGGCTCAACCATTTTTTTTAAAACATGAAAACTAAAATTCTGTATGTAGATTGTATTATAGGGTTACTGAACAGTACTGCTGACCTCTTAAGAGTGGCTTTGTGGACCATTATTAATCTCATATGCCCATTAAATTTTACTGGGTGTAATATAACTAGGGAAATATAAAACTAAGACTTCCTACCCTGAAGAGGCTGTCACCGTGGACCACCTCTGAGTGCCAAGACTAGAATACATCCTAATAATCAAGTTTGACTTGTTATTCCTTTAATACAATTCCAGGTTCTTTGAGAGTGCTTCATATAGACAAAACACCCAGTAAATAGAACTGAAGGATGAACCAGACGCAAGTACACGGGAGGCTGAGGCACTAGGATTATCTTGAGTTTGAAGTTAATCTGGCCTACATATTAAGGTCAAGAGAAAACTGAGGTACATAGCCAAGCCCTGTCAAAAAGTCAACACAACAAAGAAATAAAAAGAAAAAAAGAAAAAAAAAGAAGGAATTAGATTTCAATGGTGTTAGAATTATGCGATAACCCATGTTTCCTTTGAGAATACAAATGAAAGAAAGTCTCCCATCGCTTATTATTCTTGACAGTAAAGAGAAAAGCCAAACTGCAAACCACAGGACTTTCTTATAGATTTATCATTACTTGTGCGTTCCATGTCTTTCACTTACATCTCCATTACAATCACATAGTAAGAACCATTTTCATTCTTGTGAATGAAATTTCTTACAAGTATAGCGCATCTCAAAGTGGTGCATTTTTTAAAATGGTGGTCCAACCCACCCTAAGCCAAAAGAATCAGAATCTTTGGAAAAAAAAAAAGGACAATCTAGCTGATTCTTCTTTCTTTATAATAAACCTGAAAAGCTCTAGGTCAAATTTTCAGAGAAAAGTTTACAGCCCCTGTTCCAGATACTCCACATTTTATTCTGGAGAAACTTAGAAAAAAAAAAAAAAAAACCAACAACAACCAAAAAAAAGGGGGGTTATCTAAAAGATACTGTACTTTTGCAGCCTCAAAGTCAACTGAAATATCTTTGGCAAAAGTCTTGCAACTTGCTTTTAGGAAAGCTATCTTTTAAGAACATTTAAGAGGGAATGCTGCTCTCGAGGGGAAACAAGTTTAGTCCCCAGAAACAAGGCTTATCTGCTCACAATGGCCTGTAACACCAGCTCCAGAAAATCTGGCACCTTCTTCTGGACTCCACAGGTATACACACTCACACTCACATAGCATAGACTCCTACAAATTAAAAAAAAACCAAAAACCTCACTAAAGTCTTTTAAAGGAAAAAATAGCTACTTTAGAAACCCATTCCTTCATGTTATATTGTAGAGGTGAACACATCTTTTTACATATATTACTGGCTAGATTCCGAATGAAAGAGAAAATGAGAGCCAGGTGGCATGTGCCTTTTAAAATTATTTATTGATTTACATCCTAAATGTTTCCCCCATACTGATCCTCCCTCCCAAAGTTCTCCATCCCCCTTCTCCTTTGACTCTGAAAGGGTACACACACACACACACAC
>NW_021604712.1:9938566-9994024 GCF_004785775.1 Grammomys surdaster | reverse complement strand
GTTCCCTTATAGTTCCTCGTCTTTTATGTCCTGGAGAGGGGGGGGGGAGAGAGAGAGAGAGAGACAGAGAGAGAGAGAGACAGAGAGACAGAGAGACAGAGAGAGCGAGCACTTCCCCCTTCCCTGGGCATCAAGTCTCTACAGGATTAGGCACATCCTCTCCCACTAAGGCCAGATAAGGCGTCCTCTGCTACATTATGTGTTGGGGTTAGGGGCCCTCAGAGCAGCCTGGGTATGTTCTCTGGTTGATGGCTAAGTCTCTAGGAGCTCCTAGGGGTCCAGGTTAGTTGATGCTGTTGGTCTTCCTATGAGATTGCAATCCCCTTCCGCTCCCTTCAATCCTTCCCCTAACTCTTCCATAGGGGTCCCTGACCTCTCTCTGTTCAATGGTTGGCTGTGAGTACCTGCATCTGTCTCAGGCAGCTGATGGTAGAGCCTCTCAGAAGACAGCCATGCTGGGCTCCTGTGTGCAAGCACAACATGGCATCCCTAATGGTGTCAGGGTTTGGTGCCTGCCTGTGGGATGGATCCCAGGTTGGGCCGGTCACCAGTCGGCCATTCCTTCAGTCTCTACTCCATTTTTGTCCTTACATTTCTTTTGGACAGAACAATTTGGGGGTCAAAATTTTTGAAGGTGAGCTGGTATCCCCATGCCTCTACCGGGGGCCCTGTCTAACTCCTGGAGGTGGGATCTTCAGGTTCCATCCCTGCTGTTGGGCATTTGGGCTAAGGTCACCCACACTACCCACATGCCTTTAATCTCAGTACTTTAGGAGGCAGAGGCAGGTGAGTCTGTTGAGTCTGAGGCGAGGCAGGTCTACAGAGCCAGGTCCAAGGCAGACAGAGATACATAGAGAAACCTTGTCTTGAGAAACCCAGACAGAAAGAAACAAGTGGGGAGGGAGAGGGGACATGAGAGATTGTGATCTCACTTAATACTATATATCCTAACTCTATTCATTTTCCTCCAATTTTATTAACTTCATTTTTCTTTCTAGTTGAGGGATGAACTCCGCACCATGCCTGCCTGGATGCTGCCATGCTCCTGCCTTGATGATAATGGACTGAACCTCTGAACCTGTAAGCCAGCCCCAATTAAATGTTGTCCTTTTAAGAGTTGTATTGGTCATAGTGTCTGTTCACAACAGTAAAATCCTAACTAAAACACTGTATTAATCTGCACCCTCAGTAACAGTGAATAAAGATTTCTTTCTCTCCACATCCTCTCTAACACTGTTGTCAGACTTATTGATAACAGCCATTCTGATTAGCACAAGGAATATTACAAGGGAGATTTAATTAACTTCCATTTCTCTGATGGCTAGGCAATAGAACACCTTTAAAATAGTTATTGGCCATTGTGTTTCGTTTTTGAAAACTTATCTATTCAATCCACTTGACCATTTGTTGATTAGCTGTTTCATTTCCTTTTATTTCTACGGTTATTTGTTAAATTTTGCATATTAGTTCCTTGTCTGCACTGCAGCAGGTAAACATCATCCCTCATTCTGTGGATTGCCTGTTTATCCTGCTAATGGTTTCCTTTGTTGTATGAAAACTTTAGTTTTCTTTTTTTTTAAATATTTACTTATTTATTTATTATATATGAATACACTGTTGCTGTCTTCAGACACACCAGAAGAGGGCATCAGATCTCATTACAGATGCTTGTGAGCCACCATGTGGTTGCTGGGATTTGAACTCAGGACCTCGGAAGTGCAGTCAGTGCTCTTAACCACTGAGCCATCTCTCCAGCCCCAAAAACTTTAGTTTTCATGTAGTCTCACCTGCTGATGCTTGAGCTCCTGTGCTATTGGTGTTGTTTTAAAAGTTCTTGCTTACTCCAATATCTTAAAGAACATCACCTGTTTCTTTGCAAGCTTTTAGTGTTTCAAGGTTTTAAATCTTGATCTATTCTGAATTGACTTTTGTACAGGAAGAAAGATAACATATCTAATTTTATTCTTTTGTGGGTAGAATTCCAATTTTACTGGCACTATTTGTTGAATAAGCTATCTTTTTAGTCAATGTATGATTTTTGCCTCCTTTGTCAAAAATTAAGTGGCTGAGAGCTGGCTGTTTTACTTCTGGCTACTGTTCTACTCTGCTGACAGTTTGGTCCATTTTTAATGCCAGTTCCAGTCTCTTGATCACTGTAGCTGTATGGTATAATCTGAAGTCACATACTGTAGCATTCCCAGCATTGTTCTTACTTCTTGGGATTGCTTTGGCTATCTGTGGTTTCTGGTTCCGTTGGTTTTTTTCTAAGCCTGCGACATGGGAGTTGACAGATATTGCACTATTCTATACATTAGCTTAGGTACTATAAACATTTTCATAATATTAATTCTGCCTATCCAAGAACATGGACTATTTCTCTATCAACTAGGATCTTCTATGCTTTTCTTTTTTAATATTACAAAAATTTCCCTATAGACAGCTTTCATTTCTTTGGTTAGATATACTCCTAAATACTTAAATGGGGTGGGAACATTTGAATGGAATATTTTTCCTAAATTCTTTCTCAGAGAGTGGATTGTTAATATAAAAAAAGGTTGCTGGTCTTTTAATATTGATTTTGTATCCTACTATGTTTAGGTCCAAAACATTTCTAGTAGACTAAATAAGAGTATTTAGAGTAAAGAATTAAGAGATTTCAAAATTTCAGAAAGAAAAAAAAAGTACATTCTAATATACAGAATCAAGGCCATAATATATGTACATATGTAAACAGATGCACATGCGGGCACAATGTATGACATCAAGAAAAGAACAAGGCCAAGTGCAAGGTGATGAGCAAAGACTGAATGTGAGCAATGGGCAGAGCTATCAAAGAGGACGGAAAGCTGAACGTTTCTACTTCTTTGCTGTGGTTTTTCTTCTTGTTTGAGTTGGGTTTTTTTTGTTTTGTTTTGTTTTGTTTTGTTTTTGGTTTTTCGAGACAGAGATTCTCTGTGTAGCCCTGGCTGTCCTGGAACTCACTCTGTAGACCAGGCTGGCTTCGAACTCAGAAATCTGCCTGCCTCTGCCTCCCAAGTGCTGGGATTAAAGGCGTGCGCCACCACTGCCCAGCTAAAGATTATTTTATTTTATGTATGCGTGTTCTATCTACATGTATACCCGCATACCAGAAGAGGGCATCGGATCCCATTACAGATGGTTGTGAGCCATCATGTGGTTGCTGGGAATTGAACTCAGGTCCTCTGGAAGAGCAGACAATGGTCTTAACCGCTGAGCCATCTCTCCAGCCCTCTTGAGTTGTTTCTTAAGTGATAAAATATATTTGTTACTGAAAGTAAAATTTACTGTGAAGCTCCAATAGATTCCATTCCAAATGCCTAATCTAATTGTATTCTAATACTGAGAATAGAGCGTTAAAGGAACCAGCCAAAAGCACCATCAAAAACTACAGGTATATCCCATTACCACATTACATTTCTCCTGTTAGTGATTTAGTTATTAAATAAGGGAAATGAAAAGGGATGTATATATTAGTTAAAAATTAAATGACTCTGTGGCTGAAGAGACAATTCATTTGGCAAAGTGCCTGCTACACAAGCCTGGGAATCTTAGTTTGGATCCCCATTACCCACATAAAGCCTGGGTGTGGTGGCTGTGCACCTATATAACCCTAGTGCTGGAAGCCAGTGAAGACGGGATTCTTGAGCATTTGGGGCCTGCCAATGTGTGAGCTATAGGGTCAGAGAGAGACCATATCTCAAAAACCAAGGTGAGAACAACTGAAGAAGACAGCCAGATATTATCAATCTCAGGCAGACATATACAGGCACACATGCATGCACGTACACACACGTACACACACACACCAGATAAAATCTAACTATAAAAAAAAAGTTTCTCCTCTGCACTATTTTCTTTATTGTCAGTAATTTGGGAATGAGGAAATACTATAGATCTGTGTCTCATGAGCTCAAGGAAAATAGAGCAGAATTGTAAATGTTAAGGAAACAGAGCATGGTTTCATGTCTGTGTTAGAAGTGTCATTTCAACAATCTAGACAGGCATTCCTCAGGCAAATCTGGCTACATGGTAGCCAGTGGAAGCTGCATTCAGTGTCTGGCTTCTTCCTGAGCTTTAGGAGATGCCAGTTCTCCTCCCTGCAGGGTTCATGAGAGGTAAACAGATAAGAGAGGGAAGTCAAATTCACAGCTCTTTGGTTTCCAAAAGGTGTTAAGTGTTGCGCTGGGAACACACAGCATTGAATTGCCTCCTCCTCAGCAAAACGACAGCACTTTCCACCTCTTCCCCAGCACGAATAACGTTTTCTCCCTCTTTAAAAAAAAATTTTTTTGTCTTGTAAACTTCATTATTAAAAAAAACTTGAAAATCAACAAACATTACACACCCAAAAGAACCAGATCAAAGTCTATCCAACTCAACGACAGCACTCCAGCCTTTCACAGCACTCTTACAAAGTTTGTAGCACAAGAGTTTAAAGTTCCTACAGCAACAAATGCAATTGGTTACTACCCAGGATGCAACAGGAATAAATTCTGGGTAGGCTCCTGGGAATGTTTTGCTAGAGCATGGCTCAGAGCTCTAAACTGTTCCTGGGAATGAACTACAAGTTGTTAATATCTGCTACTTGGAGCACAATTCATCTTCTGGAATAAATACTGGTAATGGTAACTGTTGTTGCAGGAACACTGAAATCAGGCACTGAAGATGCTATGAAAACACCAAGAGCAAAGAAAGGTGATACTCTGTCCTTCCTTCATTCTTTTTTTGAACGAGTGGTGTTGGGGGTTCCAGACAGGGTTTCTCGGTTTAACAAAGCCCTGGCTGTCATGGAACTTGCTTAAGGTCAGCCTGCCTCTGTCACCAAGCCCAGCTTTCTGTTCACTCTTTTCAATAGACCAAAAAATATTTACCCATGGAGGGTTCTGTCACCAAGGGTCATTCAATAGATGACTGCTCCCTCAAAATAAACTATTCACTTGTAAAAAATGAACTGCACTTTTTTAAAAACTATAAAATGAGGCTGATAATTCTTTTCAAGAACATTTGGAAAATTAAAATTACTAAATCTTAAATATTGTTTGAATTAAAATGTAAAATGATCATAGGTAGTAGGTGAAGTGTTCATTAACAAAATAAAGACAAGAGGAGGTATGTTCTACAGGGGTGTGGTGAGGTATGGGGGAAGGTATGTCTCAGCAGGCCCATGCCAAGGCATCCCTTCCCCCGAGGGACCAGCCACATGATTGTATAGTATAGAACAGAGTTTATTCAGGGCATGGGGAGGGATGTCAAGAGGGTAGTAAAGGCAGAGAATGGGGGGGGGGGAGAATATGAATATGAACATGAATATGAATAGAAGAGCACAGGCCGGCCCTGCCCCCCCGGGGGGGGGGGGGCCATGGGGATGGAGAGAGAGGAAGAAGGGAAGAGCAAGGGAGCAAGGGAGCAAGAGCCCAAGAGAGCAGGAGAGAACAAGATGGAGGAGGGGGCAAGCAGCCCCTTTTATAGTGGATCAAGCCTACCTGGCTACTGTCAGGTAACTGTGGGGTGGAGCATACCTGGCTATTGCCAGGTAACTGCAGGGATGGAGTTTAGACAGAATCTAATAGTAGTTAGCTTGACAGTATCTGATTTGCAGACCCGTAATTTGATTTTTAATTATATAATTTATGATGAAATTAATAGGCATTTCAATAAGTAGCTACTTTTTTATTATTTATTTTTAAAATTTTTCAAACTTCTATGTCCTATAAAATTTAGCTTCATACAAAATCAGTAACTGAATTTGTATATCTATTTTGTGTACATTTTTACTTATTTAGGCACTTTCATTTTAATTGAAACATTTGTTTTAGATTATCATATATGAGTACTGTCTTGACATCATTTCCATTCTTCCCTCTTCCCCTACAACTCCTCCTGTGACACTCCAACCCTCGCAAATTCATGATTTCACACACACACACACACACACACACACACAGACACACAAACTTTTAACAACGATCTTGCAAAATCAAGTACTTGTAATGGTGAATTGGCATTCAGTAAAAGCATCCTTTGCTAAGTTACTCATAACTTTATACTTAATATAAAAGAGAAAGGTGATGTAGCTTGTCACGAGAGTCCCTGACTTGAATGAGATCCTAAGTTTGATCCCATAAAAATGAAAAGAGTTGTATCAATCAAAGCAAAGGTAAAAAGTAAGCACACAGCTGCTCAATAAGACTAGGGAGTAAAAAACACGCTGCACACATGCATGGTCAATTCATGTTTCCTAAATGTAAAAAGGCAACTCAACGGAGAGAATGTCATC
Source organism: Grammomys surdaster (assembly GCF_004785775.1). Lineage (NCBI taxonomy): Eukaryota > Metazoa > Chordata > Mammalia > Rodentia > Muridae > Grammomys > Grammomys surdaster. The sequence goes on along the minus strand of NW_021604712.1, from coordinate 9,987,726 downwards.
TTTTCAACAACATGGTTGTTCAAAATGTTAAGATATCCATATTAAAAGCTGTCTTATTTATCACATACAAAAGTTAACATGCATACAACTTACAGGAAAAAAGTACATATAGAAACCCTTTTACTTCAGAGTTGGCAAAGATTTGTGAAATTCAAAACCGAAAAAAACATGGCTGATGAAAACAAAAATGCTGGCAGAGAACAACTACAGGCCAGCGGAAAATATAAAGCAATCCTTGATCATGAATGTGTGTCCAGAATGCATCAAGAACTCTTAAAACTCCAACTTCTGTATACTGAAGATCAGAGTAAACAAAATGGCAATCCATGTAATAAAAAAAAAAAACAAAACTTTCAAGTTATATTTGATATTGGCCTCTAGGCAGTCTCTGGGGCATTCTCTTGATTACTGGTTGATTGTGGGAGTACCCAGCTCTAAGGAGGTCTGACCTGGACCAAAGCAAGTTGATAGTGGTTGCACATGTCTTTAATTCAAGCACTCCAAAGGCAGAGCCAGATGGATCTCTCTGAGTTTGAGGCCAACCTAAGCTATAGAGTAATTTCCGGGGCTACCCAGAAAAAGTCTGTCTCAACAACAACTACAAGTCAGGGGAGCAAGCTACTAAGCAGCATTCCTCTGTGGTCCCTGTTACAGGTTCTAGGTTCCTGCCTCAGAGTACTGGATGAACTGTGTATTATCAGAACATATTAGCTCTTTCCTCCCAGTTGTTTTTGGTCATGGTGTTTATCACAGAAATAGAAAGGAAAGTACAGTAGCACTCAATCAAAAAAGGAAATGTAGATGACAAGCACATCAAAACACATTCAATATGACTGGCCATGTGGTTCGGAAATCAACATTTCCTACTATACAGACACTAGGCTCAACCCCCAGAATCACTGAGGCACTTACGAATATAGAGAATGAAGTGTGTATTAGTTATCTATCACTGTGGCAAAATATCTGACAGGAATCGGCTTACCAGAAGGAGGACTGATTAATTTTAGTTTATGGTATAAGAAAGGATACAGTCTAGCATAATGGGAATTGTATGGCCATCAGAGTACAATGCACTCTTCAATCAGGAACTAGAGAGAGACCATGTACTTCACAAGATGCCTCCTTTGACTACAGAAATACTACTACTCATGGTCAGGAAGGGCTTCCCTCTTCAGTTAAACCTGCCCATAGATGTGCCTCATCTTGTCTCTTAGATGACTCCAAATCCAGTCAACTTGGCAATAAGACCGACTCTTACAAGATGCTCAGCATTAATGGACAGAGATATACAAACTCAGAGAGTTAAAATGAAATACTATTAGACATCTATTAGAATAGCTAAACTCAGCCAGGCAGTGGTGGCACACGCCTTTAATCCCAGCACTTGGGAGGCAGAGGCAGGCGGATTTCTGAGTTCGAGGCTAGCCTGGTCTACAGAGTGAGTTCCAGGACACCTGGGACTTCGCAGAGAAACCTTGTCTCAAAAAACCAAAAGAAAGCTAAACTCAATGGTTAAAACCGACAATATCAAGAGTTGTGGAGAAGACTGACTCATACATTGCTGGTGAGAAAAAACATCCAATCGGCCATGTCCTATAAAATTAACAGTTAGCATAAAACCCACTCCATTCCGTTTCTATTTACCCATGAAAATAGTTATGTTCATACAAAACTGTATACTAATGCAGTTAGTATTACAAAAATGTATACATTAATTAGTATACAAAAATGTATACTAATGATTTATTCATAATCAACAAAAACTGCAAACCTAAATGTACCATCAACTATAGGATGAGTAAACTATTATACACTCATACAATAGAGTGGAATTTAGTAACAAGCAGGGATTAGATATCAACGCAAGCAACACTACTGACAAGTCTCAAATGCTGTCATCTAAGCATGTGAAGTCACTCCCAAAAAGCTGCTTAGTACACAAATCCATTTATAAGACATTCCAGAAAAGGTCAAAGTTTAAAGGTCACAGATCAGTGGCTTAAGGGGACAGAGTTGACCACAAAGAGGTTTGAAGGAAAGTTTTAAGGTAATGGAGTCACTGTGCATTTTAAGTGGGATATTAGTTATGTAACTATGTAAAAACTCAGAACTATATACTAGATGAGCATGAATTTGCTGTTATATAAATTATACCAATAAAAATGATAAAGGTATTAAGAAAAATAAATGTAATACATAAAGTGATACCAATCCATTATATCACAATGAAGCAATCAAAGATATAAGGTATAAGATTAGTTTATGTATCATAGAGATCTGATACAGACATGCTACCTATTAAGCACAATGAAAACAACAGGAAGCTATTTCAGCTTTATGAATTAAAAGTTAAGATATATATTACTGAAATTATTTCATTTAGTGAGACAGAAAAAAAGGCAATCATATCCTGCCTAAAACCACTGAATTTGAATAATTAACTGACTCTTTATCACAATGTGCAGATTCAAATCCTCATGAGATAATCAGGAGTAAGTGTTCGGGAACATAATTTTCCCACCTCCACTTGTCAAGTGCTCAGAAATAATCAGTGCAAGGCATATGCCATTTATTTAAATACTCTCTAAGCAGGAGAGCCATCAGTAGTCAGCTCTGCTCAAAAGAAGAAAAAAGGTGAATCTAAGAAGCCATACTTGAACAGATAAAGCATGAATTCGTGTCATTAGCCCTATAGTAACTTATTTAATTTTTATTTTTTGAAACAAGGTTTGTCTACATAGCCCTGGCCATTCTGCAATTTGTTATGTTAGCTGAGCTGTGCTACCCCACACTCAATTAATTTTTTATATGTGTTCAAGTTTTTATTTTTATATGTGTGTGAGGGTGCCTGCAGAGGCCTGAAGAGGTTACCAAATCCTTTGGAGATGGAGTTACAGACAGTTGTGAGCAACCAAACATGGTCAACGAACTAAACTTGAGTCTTTTTGAACAACAGGCACTATTTTCTACTGAGCCTTGTCTCCAGCTCCTAGCTTAATTTTAAATACATAAACACCATGGCTTACAACACAGGTTGGGTTTCTTCCTCATTTCTAAAGCAACAGAAAAGCAAAAGTAGAATTAAAATCCAGACCAATCTGATTTCAAAGCTTTTATTTCCACTCTGTTTACTAATAATCTCTCCTGGCTATCTGCAAAGTTAAGGTTGTACATGCTTCAAATGAACAATTATCTGTCGAGAATGCACCCCCCCCAACATACATACAACCTGCTAAGTAGTTAAGGACGATCTCAAACTTCTGACTGCCAGGATTTCACAGATGAGTTTAACGTGATTCTGCACACAGGGCTTCTTCCTGAACACTACAACTAAGCATGCTATCAACTGAGCTTGTCCTAAGCCCTCTTTCAAGATTTTAGTAGGAACATAACTTAATATTAAACCCCAAGCATAAAAACATGTATATATGACCAGTTTTTAATTTAATATATAATCTTTTATCTACTCATTCAAAATTCTAAGCAACAAAATCACTTAATCTTAAGAGATTAAAAATAGCAAATATACAAGAAATAACCAAAGGATATATGAAAAAGTAATCATGCTCACTTCTGACCTTAATGAAGAATTTATTATAAATCTAATTTTAAACAAAAGAATATAGTAAAAAACTTCCCCTTTCTTTTGGCTTCCTGACATCTGGCTTTCCTCTATTGTTGTCAAAGCTGCCAGTACCCTGAATTATAACACAGATTGTTTACTGCAGCAGAAACTCACCCTGTGAAGAGTCACTGTGTGCTGTTCCCATATAGCTGTTTCCTCCATTGCTGTGCTCTGATAAAGGAAAAGAAAACAAAGCATTTACCTTTAAAAGAAAAAATAAATAATAAAGTAAAAGAAAGCATTCTGGAAACAAGTCAGCACAATAAAATACCAAGACTTGCACTGTTAGTATTAAAAATATTCTGGAAGCCACTTAATAAGTATGAAAGGGTTGTTTGTTTTTGTTTTAAGAGATAGGAAACCATACACCAGAACTCCCTTTGTTTTAACTTAATTTGGACAGATGCCACTCTACACTTAACACAGCAAAATCAAGTTAAAGCTAGGAAATTCAGCAGCTTTGTGCTTAACATTAGACAAGAATAAAAGTTGCAACCGTTTTAAAATATCTACATGGACATTTAAGAGCATTTTTCATGTTGCATACAGCAAGAGAAGGTAAAATACCTCTGAACTCAGTATTTGTAAATACACGTTCCAGAAAAACAGATTTAGACCATCTGATAGGCTTAAAGTCACAAGCAATACTATTCTATCCAGTTTCAGTTTTATGTCAGAATCACTTCCTCTAACTTCAAGTATAGCCACATAGAAAAAGACTATTATGTTACACATATCATAAACATGCATCTACAAATATATTAAAACAAAAATCACAAGGGCCCAATCCCCCCAGAATCATAAACAAACAGTACAAGTTTCAGTGTAGATCCTAGCCAGACCACAGGGCAGCTGAACTTTGTCTCCTACCATTAGTCTCTCATGAAGAGAATAAGAGAATCTGAAAGTTGAACACTAAAAATTTAAAACAAATTTCCTTTGAATTTGGGTTAATTGCTTTTGGTAGTTTAAAGTAACGTAGCCCCTCTTAACATTACTTTTTAATAAGTTGGGATGCCTAATATGCATTTCTTAAAAAAAAAAACTTTTTTTCAGCGTGGTGAAGTGACTGTGGCATGGCATATTCAGATCACCCTTTATCAGCTATTACTATAATTGCGTCTTTCACGAGTGAGATCTGTCTCTGTTACACAGCTATCAGCAGCATCACAAGACTGCGCATCAAGGTGCCAGAGGCCTATTTCTCTTTTCCCACAGCAACTTTAATTGAAAGATTAATGCCACTTTAGAAAATGAACTCCTATAAAGAAAGCCTGCTTCCCTAAATTCAAAGCAACTAGATTGACTTTCCTCCCAAATGAATAAGGGACAAGAGAGAAAGGATCTCTGTGTTCATTCCCATAGATAAGAACTGCCAACTTTACCAGCTTTTGTTTCAACCTTCCAATCATGAGCAGCAAAACTTTCTTTTAATGAGACTTGCCTGGAAACAAAACTGTTTTTTTTTTTTTTTTAGCAAAATCTGACCAGATTTTAAAACACACACACAGACAGACAGACAGACACACACACACACACAACTGCACAACGCCTTCTCCATCCATGTGAAACAAAGACAGTAATGAGCAGATGTACTAAACACCCATAGTTCCACTAAAACACACATAATAAAGCGTCTGCAGTAACTGGCAGTCTGTGCAATCTCAGCTGACATTAACAGTGAGAACTGCTTACACTGCTCTAAACTGTTTTTTTCTGGATTCACTTTGTTAACTAGTAGTAGTGCTGCACTGACTTCTTAATCCCTTCCCCATCAGTCCAAACAGTAAGTGATCTGATAACTGGTACTTTTCTTGGTTACTGTCTTATGAAAAGTGTGTGTTTCTCTACAAGGTTGTGATGATCACTGTTGGGCAAAGAAAAGTAGATTATAGAACAGCTTGGGTATTGTCAAAATCTAATTTTGTTTAAGCCAAAGTGGAGAGAAAATTGAAAGGATATGAAAACGGTTCGTTCATGTTGATCGGCTTGAAATAAAAGGACCGTGGGTCCTTTTTCTCATCAGGTGCTTTATCTTTCTGTTCTTTTTCTACTCATAATAAACTGGCAACATATTTTACACTACATTCACATTCCACTGTTACATAAAATTTCAAATATCTGCTTCTAGTTGGACTTTTTGTTTTAAACGTTTTGTTCATTAAACTATGAAAATGGTGATTATTGAGTAGGAACTGGACCCTTTAGAATAGGGCGGATATTCTCTGGAAGAATATCTACAAGATTCCGAAGAGAAACTGAAGCTGACTTGGGGAGGATTACTCTCACTGTTAGTCTTTTTGTACTATTTTATAATGCTCATCTACTGCTGTGCAAATAAATTTAAGTGCAAACTTAATTTTCATGCTGTAAACTTATAAATCTCTTTAAAAATGAATCATTGTAAAATCTGCATAAGAGCCTCTGTTAAATCATCATCAGTCCCCTTCTAGAACTGACTAGGCTTGTAGGAAACTAGACAACAGGACATTAATCCGCTAAGCATGATTCTGCTTCTAGTATTCTCTGTTAACTATACAGGATACATAGAAAATGAGCTAACATAGAAATAAGACCAGCACCAAATCTATTAATGTGTTAGCTTTCCTCACCTATAAGATCAGGAAATTAGACTAAATTATCGCAAGGGAAAGGTCTTCCAAGTTCCAAAGGTCTACTTATTAAAGTGTACTGAAGAATAGGTTACAAATTCAATAATTAGCATCAAAAGTGACTGTAATTCATGGTTGCTGTATTAGTTTTGCACACACTTCTAAGTCTGCATCAACTGACTAGATTCATAATTTCTAAATAAGCAAAAAGCTGTATTTCAGAATCTGCCAAGAGTTTGTTTGGTTTCTTTGTTCTAAGCTCCAGCTGGCAAATACACTACTCAGATCACCAAATCGGAAGGGCTTCCTGCCAACTCTAGATCCTAATTCTAGGCAGTTTCATCATCCTTTAGACCAATTACAAATCAAATGGGAGAAAGACTGGAGAGCTGAACTGACAAGAAAGCTCATTTTCCTATGTCTGAGTAGTACATGACATGTGTTGTGATGTGCTGTTGAGAACTTTAAACTCAAACAGTGCAATCAGGATTCATTCTTAAGACAGTAAATGGAAGGCAAAAAGATCAACTAAAGGAAAGTTAACATGAGAAGGAGGGTGCTCAGGAAAGGGCGGTAGTGGTGCATGCCTTTAATCTTAACACTGGGGAAGCAAATATATCTGAGTTCGAGGACAGCCTGGTCTTCAGAGTGAGTTCCAGGATAGCCAGGGCTACACAGAGAAACTCTGCCTTGAAAAATCAAAACAAAACAACAAAACAAAAGGCAGCTCTGAAAGGGCAGGCTGCAGTTACAAATGTGGTCTCAGACATTCGTTAATTGAGATGCCTAGGATTTACATGTTAGAAGATCAAGACTGAGACCCAGCTAGAATAGATCCGGATCTAAGAGCAATCAATTGACAAGATTGTAGAACTGAAACAGATCTATTTACAAAGGACTAAGATGACCCTACAGACTACAACTACTCTAGTGAAGGAAGGACCAAGTGGAGCAGAACAGTTGCCAGTGAGAACGCATATAAACCAAGAGGTAATACAAAACATTCTTTACTGTCTAGAGAGTACACCAACATACAAAAACCAAACATTTCCTAATCTGAGATCAATAGTCTTTATTATCTAACATCACAAAAGAACAACATTAACATGAGTTTTAAAAATGCTAGATCCTTAAATAACAAATATATGCCTAGAAAATTACTGTTAAAGCACCATGAACTGTTTCACATGGCTCCCAATCCTCCATTAGGAAAATCAAGTACTCCTGCTCTTCCTGGGAGCTACTCTGTTCCTTAAATGGTTCCTAGTTTCCCTGGAGTGCTAAGGTTTTGGGAGTTGTTGTTGTTGTTTTGGGTTTTTTGAGGGGACTTTGTTTTGTGTTTTATTTTTGTTGTTGGCTTTTATTCTATCTAAAGTAGAACACAACACTACTTCTTGGGGTGAGACTGAGTGAGGAACTAAGACTACAGGGATGGACCTTGACCTGTGAATTTTCAAATGCACCACGTCAAACTCTAACCACTGTTCTACAAGAAAAGCACAAAGATCTCCATCTAGAATGTATGTTCGAAGATAGCAGATGGCATACAGTGGCAATGATCTAAGGGAATTACTTCAGTTCTCCAAACAGAGATGCCAAAAGTAGTACAAGAAGATCAATCTGAAGTTCAATGATGTGAGGTTCTCAAGAGACTCCCAGAGCAGCCAGGGACTCAACAAAACTCACAAATACAAGAAGAAAAAACAAACAACAACAGCAACAACAAATCCACGTCAATGAATGTAAGAATTCAAGTAGTTTTTAATAAGCATGCAGTGACTACAGAATAGAAATCATGTAACAAGTGAGCACAAATGTAACGAGTTACAAATGAGCGAGTGTGAGAACACTGACACTGCAGGGGAAATCAGCATCTCTACGAATACAGTATTTCAGAGTTAAGTCTAAAGAAAATCATGTAGAAAAACAAAAATGTCAATTTCATAAAATGAAAGCTTATTTATATATTTATAGCAAAAGAGCTGGCTTTAGTATCAAATATTTAAATTTTTGTACTTGTCAAAGTGAACAAACATATATAAACCTTATAACCCACAAAATAACATGAGTTTTAAATTAAGCAGACAAAACTAGTTTATCCTGTTAAAAGTCAGGACAAAGTCATCCTTGTACATGGGCACAGAAGTTGGAAGAAACTCCTAGATTCCAGTAAGATTCAATTTGAAAATTAACTTATATACACCTAATGATCTATCTATCTATTTAGTGTACTGTTAAAAATTACTTCAGAATATTTCAAGTGGTCCAACCACTGGAGCAGAGACTGTCCCTAAAGCTGTTGCCTGTCTGTGGAATCCATTCCCCTAACTGGACTGCCTCATCTGGCCTCAGTGGGAAGCACCTAATCCTCCAGACATTTGAAACGCCAGGGTGGGGGGATATGGAAGGGTGGGGTGAAGCACCCTCTCAGAGAAGAAGAGGAGAGGGGGAGGGACTGTGTGAGGGGTGACCAGGAGTGGGGGCAGCAATTGGGATGTAAAATGAATAAATAAATTATGGGGAAAAAAACTTCAAAATAAAGTAATTTGATGATAAAAGCTGTAATGGAATTGGTAAAAGTAAATCAAATATACATAATTTATCTGTCTTTTAAAAAAAATTGGAACAATTTATTACAGTACTTTGAAAAACTGGTACATTTTTTTCTGTTACTAACTGTTTATTCTGTCTTTCTTACAAACAGCAACAGTGGATAGCCAAAAAGTATATGAAAGGAAGTTTTTCTTAGCTATCCCAGCTAATACATCACAAAAAAAATAAAATTTAAACACCATCGCCGGGCAGTGGTGGCGCATGCCTTTAATCCCAGCACTTGGGAGGCAGAGGCAGGCGGATTTCTGAGTTCGAGGCCAGCCTGGTCTACAGAGGGAGTTCCAGGACAGCCAGGGCTACACAGAGAAACCCTGTCTCGAAAAACCAAAAACCAAAAAACAAAAAAAAACAAAAAAAAAACACCATCATCTGGGGACCCGTAGTGAATTAAGAAATCTAGGCAAGCACTCAAAAAGAGATGGGGAGGGAAGGGGAGCAAGAAGGAGGAGGAGGATGAAGAGAAGAAGGAGGAAAAGAAAGATCTAAGAAACTACAAAAACCTTAGAATCAGATACAACTTATAAAGCCAGGTGTGACAACTTAGGCCTTTGATTTCAGGCAAGGCAAGAAGAACAAGCATTCAAGGTACATGGAAAGTTTAAGACCAGCCTGGGCTACAAGAGACCATTTGGGATGGTGAGAAGAGTAGGGATGAAGGAAGGAAAGATCTTACAAAGAAATGTTATGTGGTACTGGGCTGATAAATTGGTATCTGTACTAAAGTGAGAATAACATCGAAGATTCATAATTTCCATTTGAAATGTTTTCCACAACTTGGAATTATTAATATGAGAAGACTCAAACCCAGAGTGTTGTTACCATGATTCAGCTAGCACTAAGAAAGTTTCCCTGCGCCAGTTACTTCAGCAGCTGCTTTCTTTTCAGGAACACAGAAAGTAGAGGAAGTCTTAGAGATAAGCAAGTATCTTACAGGAACCCTTTAAGAGATTATCTAATACAACATAACAATGTAAAATAAATTATCAAATAGTCAGCTTCAAGCAGTGGAATGATACACAGTGTGGGGATCTCAACACTGCTGACTTCTGATCAGTACAATCTCGAGAAAAAAGGAAGCCAATGCCAGATGAGGGAGGGAGGGAGGGAGGGAGGGATGGATGGATGTGGGAAACATCCCAGCTAAAGGAAACAGCCTAATCAAGAGCCCCATCCCAGCAGCAAGTTTCTCAACTCATTCAAAATTATCTGAATTTATTATGATATTATATTAAGCTCTGTAATAGCCAGTCACAATCAATATGAGCATGCTTCTCTAGTGGGAGACACAGATGATCCAAACACTGCAGGACTTGATAAATAACCATGGGCTAAGTACTACTTAGAAAGAAAACCAGTGCCCTGAGAGGAACGAAGAGAAAGCTGGCAGAGTGCATGGCAGAACTGAAGAAGGTCTGGAAGAGATAGCTGACTCGAAGGTTAAGTAAACGTACAGCTCTTTCGAAGGAATGGAGATTGGCTCCCAACACCCATATCGAGTAGCTCACAACCACTTCAGCTCTAGCTGTAACTTCAGCTCTAGGAGATCTGATACCCTCTTCTGGTCTCTGTGAGTGATCACACATCGCACGCACACACGCACGCGCTTTAATAAGTGAGAAAAGGAAAGCAAAGTTTGTCAACAGAGGGCAAAGAAAAAGATAAAAGATGAGGTCATTCGAGTAGACAACAGTCGAATAACCCAGTAAGAGCTTACTATTACCAATTTTGATCTTTTACTACCTGAAGCCAATACGTACAGAAATTTTTAGAATGAGTGAATGTCTGTGTGTGCTCTGGAAGAAGTGGAAGAGAACTAATCATAACACTAAGATTCTGATAAGATTACTTTAAGGCTCAGAGAACTATGGAGTAGAAGGTATGAAGAATTTAAGAGCCAGAGGAGGCACACTCTGAAATGCTGTCTCTGGATTCAAACTCAGAGCAGCTGTGATTATTCACACAGGACCAAGCATGGCTAGGAAAGGCTCGTGAGGCTCCACTTCTAGGTGAGGAGCTATTGGCTGCTGAAGAAGGGTAAGTTATGGTCTTGAGACACCCTGTCAAATGCCCCCCCAAACCTATGTGCCTTCAGGCAGCACTCATTAGATAATGAATGGGGGGAGGGGGCTGAAGGTAGGGAGACTGAGCTGACTCTGATCAAGATACATTATACACATATATGGAACTGTCAAATAAAAAGATTCTTTGTTTTAGAAAAACAGGGGCTAAGATATTCTTTAGAAGGCTATCATAGTACTCCAATGAGAATTAGTATGTATGTATTCTAAACTGGTAAAGAGAGGAGAGAGTAAGTGGCAGAAAGTACAGGTTGAATACATGAAAAGCTCAGAGGTTCTCAACTGGTTAAAAACTAAAGACTCACCTCTAAGGTGTATATCCACACTGAGCCTATAGCACTGGATCTCTAATGTACTTTAAAGTCACTATTGCCTAAACCATTAAACCATGACTGAAACGTTTAATGCTAATGGAAGATTGTTTTCCTAAGGATCTGAAGAGCCCAAACACTGTCTTCTGAACTAAAAAGTAACCTGTTGTTGAATCTACCTATCGACATACTGAACACTGTACAGAAATAAGCTCAATCAAAATCCCTATATACCCTTCTCCAAAATTAAAATGGGCTTCATTTGCAATGTTTTAAAAAGATATGTCAATGTGACTTACTATGTGCTTGGCTCTGATCATATACAACTACCTAAGCTGGGTACTGTCTGCATTTTCTCCTCCTGCTCCCTTTTAATAGGTGAAACAGCAGCTAATGGTTGATAGATTCCCCAAAATTCAAAACCTAGACCCTAAACTCAGAAACGGAAAAGTCTTTACAACTACTCAATGACTGTGTTTGTTCTAAGTCCTTATCTGTACAGAAGAATCTGGCCTGATCATAACAGGTATGGAGAATTACATGCGTATTCACTTTATGTACATTTTCTTTATGTACTTTTATACATTAATACTAAGTTTTACAATAAGAAGGTAAGCAAAATTAATTGAGCTTTCTAGTTTTAAGTCAAGGTATTTGTCAATATAACAAAATTACAACCAGCTTTAAAAACTGGCAGATCTGGCTTTCCTAAGCCCAGGAGAAGCAGCAGCTGGAGCTACAGTAGCTGTTCCTATCACTACAGCCTGCTTCCAACAAACACCATGCTTCCAGCTTTCAGGACTCAGGCTACTTGTCTAGTCTTAGACTCACCCAACATATAGCATGTTCGTCTGATGTTCATTTAGAATTCAATAACATTTAATGTACACATATTTGAGTTATAATCAGATGTGGCCACAGCGAATGAATTAACCCTGGATACTTCACCTGTAAAAGAGAACAGTAATAGCATGGGCTGGAGAGATGGCTCAGCGGTTAAGAGCACTGACTGCTCTTCCAGAGGTCCTGAGTTCAATTCCCAGCCACCACATGGCAGCTCATAGCCACCTGTAATGGGATCAGATGCCTTCTTCTGGTGTGGCTGAATATAGATAGCTATAGTGTACTCATAAATCTTTAAAAAACAAATAGCATATCTATGAAACACTAAGCTCAGGACCTGTAAGTCAGCACTCAGCATAAATGCAGAATCTACTGTCAATGACCACTCATTTCCAATATTATAGGCAGTATAGTTTATTTTTTTGATTAAATACTCCAGTACAATTAAAAAACAAATCAGTAAATAAGCCTTCAAAACCCCTTTTCTATATTACTAGAAAGGATGTACATTATACTTTAAAGGACAGATTTGGGTTTTTTTAAAGATTTATTTTATGTATATGAGTACACTGCAGCTGTCTTCAGACACACCAGAAGAGGGCATCAGATCCCATTACAAGATGATCATAGATGGTTGTGAGTCACCATGTGGTTGCTGGGAATTGAACTCAGGACCTCTGGAAGAGCAGTCAGTGCTCTTAACCGCTGAGCCATCTCTCTAGCCTTACAGATTTGTTTTTACATGTTTTTGTCTATAACACATATTTCTGTTGATTGGAGATTTCAATAGTCTTGCCAGAGTAAAGTAAGGAAATGCCCATTATGGATTTAAGATTTAATCATAAAATATTCTCCAAATTAAAACCAAAAGTAGCTTTCACATAACTGTTAAAACGAAAGTAACTGGATAATTTGATCACATAATTCTTTCTGCATAATATCCAACCAGTACAAAACTACAACTTAAACTACTTTTCTCCCCTCAAGAGTCAATAAATAAGGCAAGTCTTCCTACAATAAAAAAGCTGTGGAGGTAGGCTAGGTACAGTGGCACATCTTTGTATCCCTGCACACAGGACACTGAGAACATGGAACTGAGTTCAAAATCTGTCTGTACTACATAACAAGTTTGAGGTCAGCCTGAACTACATGGTGACACCTTGCTGCATGTGGAGAAGAAAATTGGCTACACCAGGTTAGGAGTGGAGGAACCTGCCCACAATCCAAGCACTTGGGAGGCTGATACAAGAGGATCACTGTATTTTGCCAAAGCAACTGCATGTAAAGTTTTAGAAATCTGTGGTAGGATGCAAAGGTAAGTAATAAAATTATAGAGAAAAGTACCATAGAAGGCGAGACAAATATAGTCTTTTGGGGTAGGAGAGTGTGGCCCAGCAATGGCACATGCAGGACAGCACTTACCATCACACTCAGGATCTTAGCTGCTGTCTGCTCTCTGTCACAACATTCACCAGGACAGAGACAGAGACACACTTACTGTTCTGGCTCCAGCACCTCACCACAATGCCTAGTAGTAATGGATATACAACAAATGTTAAAAAAAAGTTGGGGTTTTTTTGTTTGTTTGTTTGTTTTTTGTTTGTTTGTTTTTTGTTTTGTTTTGGTTTTGGTTTTTCGAGACAGGGTTTCTCTGTGTAGCCCTGGCTGTCCTGGAACTCACTCTGTAGACCAGGCTGGCCTCGAACTTAAATAAAAAGTTTTAAATTTCAGATGGTTGGGATGTTCTACAACATGTTAGACCCTCCCTAGACGTAAATAGATACAGGAAACACAGAGCCTATCGTCCATGCCAATACAGTCACAGAGTTGCACATGAGTAAATTCTAATTACCTTATGTTTCTGACTGAGATATCAAATATGCACAAAACATTTCCACAGATTTATCCAGACTCAATGCTTTTAAAAGTTAACAAAGAAAAATCTGGAAACTGTGTTAGATGTAATTTAGCTAACTCCTTAACTCTACTCCCTCCCCCTACCACCCCCAAAACAAACAAAAACCCTTAGTTGAACGCTGTTATTATTTTAGGGTTTTCTTTTGTTTTTAGATTTATTCATTTTATGTGTGAGGGTCTTGCCTATGTATGCACTGCAAGCATGCTTGGTGCCCATAGGGGTCAGAAGAGAGTATCAAATCCTCTGGAACTGGTGGTGTAGATGACTGTGGCCACCGAGTGGGTACTAGAAATCCAATCTGGGCCTTTACAAGAGCTTAAAGTGTTCTTAACCACTGAGCAATTTCTCCAGCCCTTGTGCTATTTATTTATTGTGAATGTAACTGTAACTGCATCCCAAAAGACCATGTTTCCCTCGCTTTCTGTGGTACTTTTCTTTATAATCTTAGCACTTATTTCTGCATCCTACCAACATAGCTCTAAAACTTTACATGTGGCTGCTGTGGCTAAACACTGTGCTCCTCCTGGATCACCTCCCAAGTACTCAGACTGCAGGAATGTTCCTCCACTCCTATCCTGGTGTAGTCATTCTCTTCTCTGCATGCAGCAAGGTGTCACTGTGTCACCTAGGCTGATTTTGAACTTCTATCTGTATGTGGTACATGGACTTGAGCATTCTGGTGCACGAAGTACGTGAGGCCAGAGCGGGTCATCAGCTATCTTCCTCTATCATACTCTACCTTACTGCCTGGAGATGGTGTCTCTACTGAGGCAAAAAACTGGCTGTTTAGGCAAAGCTGGATAGCCAGGGAACTCTCAGGATTTGCCTGCCTGGGCTCCTTACTGCTGAGGTTACAGGCAAGATAGTCTGGAACTCCTTAGCTAGTAAGAAACACAGATGAGGATAACCTTGAGCTACTGATTCTCAGGCCTCCACTTCTCTAGAGCTAGGATTACAGGCATGCACTTATGCAGTACTAGGGATTGAGCACTGGCCCTTGTGCATGCTGGACAAGCAAGCTCTGTACCATCTAAGAGATATACCCAGCCCAAAACTCTTTGGTTTCTACATAATGGATTACAAGTTTTAAAAATGATCATTATACTATAGACCAGCTGCATACTACAAAGTATAAACTTCTAAAGAGCATAGAACTAAAACAAAAAGAACTCAGTGGAACACTAATTAGTCATTCTTAGTAGCCTAAATTCTATTTAACATTATTCAATCATCTGAAATTGTTTTAAAAGATGATGGTTGTAGCTTAAACTATTAACAGCAGTACTCGGCAGCGGGGAAGGGAGACAACAGAAGAACTGAATTCAAGGCTAGCCTCAGCTACACAGTCTGGGGTCATTCTTGGTTTTATGAGACCTCATCTCAAAACAATACTCATAACAAAAACTTTTTTTTAACACTAGCACCAATATCAAAACAGTAAAAGCTCATACAATAACCAAGTAGAAAATGAATTTTTTTATTTCTGTGTAGCCCTGGCTGTCCTGAACTGACTCTGTAGACTAGGCTAGCTTCAAACAAAGACCTGCAGGCTCTGCCTCTGCACTGAAAACGGAAATTTTTATCTGAAGAATAGGAATTTACTCTATTTTTTAAAAACATAAAAGGTTTTAGCAAATTGGAACAAACTTACTATCCATAGAAAATATTACCTTTACTTTGACCTTTCTGTCAATTTACCTCCCAGTATTCTGTCAGCACAAAAACACCTTGTTCTGACAGAAAATTAAAAATGCACATGTGACAAAATCTACTAAAACATTCTTTCACTGTACTCCATAGTTAAGACTTAGTACAATACATTACAAATACAACAGCTCAAGCCCTATTTATACCACACCAATGGTATGTTTCACAGTACAAAGTTTGGCACTGCTGGCTTTATCTCGAACAGTACAGCCAATTATTCAAATCCAATTATTCTATCCATTTTCAAGTTATAAAACGAAACTCCTGACTCATTCCCTTCATACCTACCAAGCTTCTCTTCTCACTCATTATTAAGAATTTATCTGCTTAAGAAGAAATGGAAATAAAGTGCCTGGTTGGCCCATAAAGGAGCAACCTGAAGCCACTCTTCTCTGCAATAAATAAATTAAGCGGTGCTCTAGGTCAAAGATAGCAAAAGGCTTATTTTTATTGCTGGTTTAAAAAGAAAATGCTATTCAGAAGCAGCAAGTGGGACTAAGTTTGAAACTTAGTAAACTATCCTATCCTAATGACTATTATCTCTTTCCACCAGATTAAATATAGCCAAATTTACAAGTGTTGGTTTTTTTTTTGGTTTTTTGGTTTGGTTTTTTTTTGGATATTGCCTTTCAGAGTTTAGAGTCGAAACAAAAACCATTCCAGTCAACATTTCATGACAATCATTCTAAATAAAAGTTGTCTTTTTTTTTTTTATTTGACATTTGATAAAAATTCTAACAAGTCAGTTAACAGTGCTGCCCCCTGCCGGGTGGTGGTGGTGCATGCCTTTAATCCCAGCACTTGGGAGGCAGAGGCAGGTGGATTTCTGAGTTCGAGGCCAGCCTGGTCTACAGCGTGAGTTCCAGGACAGCCAGGACTACACAGAGAAGCCCTGTCTCGAAAAAACAAAAAAAGAAAAAAAAAAAAACCAACAGTGCTGCCCTTCCCCTAGTTCCCTGCCCCATGCTTGTCATCAGTTACTAGGCTGCTCAGTGGGGACTTGGTATTGAGTGTGACGGCATGCTTTGCAGGCCTGAGATGTTCTACAGCTAGGCACATGAGGATGGACATCATGGGAATTTAAAGCTGGGCTCCTGTCTTTCAGGAGACTAAATTATTAACACATCACAGCTAGATCAAGAAAGAAAATGACATTTCCAACAATTTCATCAAGTCTATTATTTAAAAGACATCCCCCAAAAAAAGATTTTAAAGTTTTTTATCCTTAAAGACATTTCCCTAACAGCACTATGATCTAGTTTATTTATTCTGATTTATTCTTAACAACGGTACTGAGCTTACACTAGGTCTCTAAATAGAGAAGGATTAAACAGCAGGTAAGTCAGAGGCAGAACACCATTTCTAGGGGGGAGAAAAAGCAACTAACTGTAATTTCCCCTCAAACCAAACAAGAAACAGTCCTCTAAATACCCGCCAGAGCTCTAAACCCCACAGACTGCTTCCAGCTCCTTCACTAGGAGTAAGGCTAGTTAGGCTGACACTATCACCACAGCAAGTAAGAGGAAGCAGTCGTCCTCCTCAAATCTGAAATAAAAGCTCACTTTACAAGCTCCAACCATGAAAACATCTATGAGGTAAACGGCATTCTATCAATAAGTTATGAAGACATCTTACAGTAAACGTAAAAACTACACGATATAATGAAGACCACCAGCCAATTTACACGAAGTAAAGCTTCCATGAGCAGCATCTAAAATGCTCAACACATCAACATACTTACAAAGCCTGTGCCTAAAATACATCCTGGTGGAAACTATAGTACAAACTGAGCAAAGTAGGTGGGGAAGCATCACTAGACCAAATCATAAGTAGTAGACACAATAAAGTGAGACTCTTAAGCCTCGATGAGTGTATACTTTACTCAACAGTTAACTACCAAAGTAAAATTCGTCTAATACTTACTCAGCAAACAACCCCTATCTATACAGACTGACGTAATAATTAGTTTTGTTCATTAGCTTAGCTATTTTTCTATAGTTCTTAAGTTACAAAAATGTTCAGCTATTGAAAAAAAACACTGTGCCTCACTTGATAGATTCCTGAGAATCCTTACGATAGATAGCAACGGTTTTTAAAAGTGTAAATCGTTTTTAAGTCCATCTACATTATAATTTCAGACATATCCACTAGGAAAAACAAAACTGTTTCTCAGACACAAACATTTCACTACACAGCAAAACAAGAAAACAGCCAAGGAGGACACAATCGAAATTTGTACTGTTTCCTCCAAAGTGATACAACTTGAAAATCCAGAAGCCACAGCAACTTCCTTCAGCCACTTTCTGTGGTTCAGCCAATGAAAATGTTCCTAGTAATTATTACTACCATTTCCTTACATAATTAAGCAACTACAGGATAAGTCAAAGAACCATCCCCAAACCTCTGTTTCAACTTCTGAGTAACTGTTATCAGGTATGCTAGTAAACAAACCTCACTACTAATTCAGATGCACATCATGCACTTAAGGCCTTTTCCTTTATTTGCTCAGTGTCATCAACAGAGAATTCCTTTTCAATCACTCGCCTGTGCGTGCACTCCTGCCTGCCTCCCTGCACTTTTCGCCTGTGCGTGCATGTGTGCCTCCCTGCACTTTTTTCTCGTGTTTTGTCAATTATTTTTTCAACTGCTTAAACCTTCCTGAGGGGCAGGGAAGGAAAGATGGTTAGTGAATAAACACTTTTGTGATTCATGGACGTAAGCCTGACCCAAACCACAAAACTGTCATCTGACTGCCACTGGTCACTGTCACCACATAGCACGTATCCCCATCAGACACCCACAAGAAATAACTCCAAGAGTCATCAGGATTTTATTGTTTTATATATAAAGCAGGGAAGAAACATTTTTTAAAAAGTACACCAGCCTTTCCCAATAATCTATATAGTTTGACATATATTCATAGTTTTCCCTTTTCCCAGCTTAAATGTGCATAACGCAAGCTTTCTGCTTTCATTTCATAGTGTTACTCTGAGAATCAAATGAATTACCCCCACAGATTAATCTTAGCTTATATTAAATGTTGATCACAATCACTAATAGCCCATAGATATGTATTTCTGGCTATGTAACTCCATTCTCTATTTTAAACTACTCAGAATTTATAATAAACTGAGTTTTCTGAAAGGACTTTCTCCTTCCATTCATGTATGTGATAAGATAAACATCTTATCAAGTGATCGGAATTTCTATAACATCACACTGGAATTCTACCCCGGAGTCAAAGCACTTAACCATCAACTCAGGGGCCGTGGGTAAACTCTACTGACTCTCTCCAGCCACTCAGTTTTGTGGCACTGACTTGGATTTATGTCCTTCATCAAGACTCAGGCCAACCCACCAATATTGTTGTGTTTATTCTTAGGGATAGACTTTGGAGAAAGATTTTATACATCTCAGAATTTCAAATGCACTCTTTGGCATAGCAGTTTCACTTTTAACAAGCTGACATACAGTAGCAGGTGTACAGATACAAAAATGTAAATACAATTATATAAATTATACTCATTCCAATAACAATATCCTGGAAACGAGCCAAACATCTCCATCCAAAAGGCATGGATGCCTGGAGCTGCACGACAAAAGCTACTCAACCTTACAAAACTAGAGAATGAAAACTACTGGCTCACACAAGTTCTACAACTGCTGTGCCAAAAACAGAAGAGCAGGGCTGCAAAGTGAGTTTCTGATTTTCTAATAAGGGTAGAAGAAACAAAAGCACCCTATGTAAAACAACCATAGAGCTGGACTCTTAAGCATTTTAGGGTCCCCGAGAACAAGAAATGTCACTTAGGGAAGGATGCAACCGGTTAGCACTGCATTTATGGTGGCCCTAACTTTATGTATGATTGCATCCAAGAAAATAACCCTTCAATTCCCAGTGAAGCACGAAAGTATTTAACCACAGAGGTGTTTCTAGGTGCCGTAAGATCTCAATATCAAAATTTATGTGTAAAAGCACAGCTTCTAAATCACCTTGCCACAGCAAGCTATTGGAAACACTTCTCTTGTAATAACACTTTCCAAGTGTGTTGTCTTGAATAACAAGTACCAGAACTCACACTTTGAAACAAAGTGACATTCTGGGTAATATGGCAAAAAGCCGAAGTCCCAGCAAAGGTAAATAATACACTTTTTATTTTATAAGTAACAAATGTTGCATTGACTCTAGTTTTTAGACCCAGTCTTTGTTTTAGATCTCTCATCAACGTATGCTCAAAAAAGATACAAACTAAATTATTCCTACAGGAGGAATACTCTATTCCTTAAAACAATCTATACTAAACCTAACAGGTTTATCTGCCCAAAAATCAAGGTCCTGTCAAGAATTCAGAAATTTCAATCTATTCTCAAAGGTTCTTATTAAAGTATTCCAAATAGAAAACTACATAAAATCACCACCTGTCTAAGCTATTTGAGTAATGGATTGATTTTGTTTCCAAGGGAGATTTTTCTCACTTATCACACTGTATTCCTGTCATTGAAAGAGCAAGCACTTTAGAATTTTTTTAATTAAAATGTACAAAAGGAGGATTCATTTTTAAGAATTTTAGCCTAATGTAATAATAATATAACACACTGTCAAGAAGCACACTTCAAAGCACACGGGAAAATGGACAGGGAAGTTGTTTTGTGCAGAATTCACCGGGCTTTTTTAGTTTTTGTACCCATCTTACTGTCCATGTGTAGAGACACTTTGGTCTACTTTTGAAAGTTGAAATTAAAGTGCTAAAAACTTTCCTCCTTCTGTGGCCTCACATAAATAATAAACACCAAAATAAACCCTAGCTGCTCTAGAGCTGAGTGTTTTGCTGTCTCTAAGCATTATCGCTGCCACTGCGCATACCGCAGCGGGTGACATCAGATCGAAACTACAGGGTTTCGTAGGGTACCAACCACTCCTCCAGAGACAGCCCCGGCTTCCCAGCCCCCTGCTGCAGGTGACACCCCCCGGGTCTCCGCGGCCGCGCTCCCAGGACCTGAGAATCCTCACCCGGGGCGACTTTTCCAGGCGCGGGACCTGTTGCACGTCGCCTCCCAGCGCGAGCCGGAGCCAGGCACCGGCAGCCGTGCACCTGCCCGGGCGGCAGGCGCACCCCCAGCCCGCCCTCCTGCCTTCCCTCCCCGCCCCCGGTCGCCCCCGGCTGCCGCCGGCGGGGAGGGCGGAGCGAGGTTCCCCCGCCGCCCCCCACCGCCCAGCCCGCCGCCCGGCTGGCCGTGAGGTTCTCACCTTAGCGGCCGCGGCCCTGGCGGACATCTTGTCTCTCTCCGCGCCGCGCGAAGCTCCTCGGACCCGAAACTCCGCGCCGCCGGCCCGCCCGCTCCTCACGCCACCGTCCGCATAAACATCTCCCGGGGACGAGCGGAGCAGGGGCGGGGGAGGCCGGAAAGGCCCGGCCCACGGGGAGGGGATTCAAGTGGGACAAAAGTCCGGGAAGCGTCCGCCCCGCCCGGGCTTCTCCGCGGGGCACACCCGGCCGCCTGCTCGGCCTCCGCCGCCTTCGGTCGGCTCGCCGCTCCGCAGTACCAGGGCCTCCAGCTGTCCCCTCCGCCCTCGGGCGTCTCCTCAAAAGCCTGCTCCCGCACGTAACTTCCCCGGAACGCGCGGCCGCCGAGAGACGTGCCGTCGGCGGGCAGAGCCGTCGCGGGCAACTCAGGCAGCCACGCAAAACCTGCCGGACCGGGCCACTGAGCATGCCCAGCCGGTGGGGGCGGGGCCTCCGCGAGGGGCGGGGCCAGGCCGGGTCCGACCCCCGCGCGGAAGGAAAAGCTCAGCTACCCAAGTAACTTGCTAGGCGGTTTCCGCTGCCGCGCGATCCATCCTGTTTGTTTTTTATCACAGATCCGGCAGAATTCGCCCCACGAGAACCCTTAACCCCTGTGTACTAAAGCTTTTTGACTCCCTACAGAGACTTGGTCTACTCTCTCCTCAGCCAGCCACCTCAGGTCAGCCCCAAGCAGGAGTGTGACAAGAAAGGTCGGCCTGGCCGATATCCAACTGTGGTTTCTTTAGCCTTGCAAGTTACAATGGTCACAACTGTCACCATGTGTCTCGGCATTGTTACCCCGTTGGAGATAAAATGTGTTTTTGTTTAAAGCACAACAGAAGCGTTCTAGAAGGCTCATAACAAACCGATTGCCTTAAATAAACCAGGTACAGATCTGGACACTGAGGGGAACAAGCATCCAGAGATAATCCCAGCCCCCTTCTCTCGCCTCTCTAGACAGGGATCTCAATAGAATATTTTGAGCTATCAATGTTGCTGAAATTCTTGGCCCCTGAAGAGACAGATCAGGCTGCCTGCCTTTCTAAACCAGAAATGGATGTGAGTACACGCAGAATTCAACAAGTCCAATGGGCCACTGTGCAAACTTAGGCCAACTGCCTTGCTGAACAGAAAAAAAGTAGGTAGGAAACTATTTTGAGCGTCATTAACTTACATTCTGTATACTGCAAAGCTCTTCACAAATATTAGAAAATTTTAGTAACATTAAATAACATCCTTAAAGTATCTAGTATAGTGCTACAGTAGCCACACAAGGAAGAGGGAGACATAAGCATCCGGTTTTAGACTATTGTTTTCTCTTGAGAATTCAACTACATGATCAAATTAAACTTAATTCTAACTTGGAAATATCCATATATGAAACATAAGTATCAATTAAGGTTTCAAAATCAAGTATTTTGCAACTCTAAGTTAGCTGAACCAGAAGAGAGCATTGTGCAAACCAAACCCTATTTCTTGGCATGTAGGAAAACAAAGTCATTTTTGTTTTGCTTTGTTTTGTTTTGTTTTGTTTTAGTTGTGATGTGTGTGATTGTTTCATGGGCAAAGTGTCCTGTGTTCTCTTAAAAGGGATGATTAAATTTATCCTATGAGAAAACAGCATTATAAAAGAATTAGGTGGGCTATGGTTGAGAAAGCAGTTCCTGAAAGACTTTGATACCAGGGCATTTACCATTTATTTGATAAGGAATGCACTCTGCAAACCTGCCTAGAGGCAGGGAAGGTGTTTGATGCACCTACTCCTTCCCTTTCTCATTGGTCAATCAGTTTATCAAGTCTTCCATTATGTAAGCTAACTATTAGATCACTGCAGCTTGTCTACCTCTAATATACCCGATTGGTCTTATCTTTGCCATGGCTTAAAAAAAAAAAAAAAAAACTGAAATCAAGGAAAAACATTTCGGCCGGGCGGTGGTGGCGCAAGCCTTTAATCCCAGCACTTGGGAGGCAGAGACAGGTGGATTTCTGAGTTCGAGACCAGCCTGGTCTACAGAGTGAGTTCCAGGACAGCCAGGGCAACACAGAGAAACTCTGTCTCGAAAAAAAAAAAAAAAAAAAAAAAAAAAGAAGGAAAAACATTTTGATTTCAGAATACTTTGCTTTAAAAAGTGTGTCGATTAAAATTTTCCAAATAATGCAAACCATTCTTAAAATTTCCAGTGGTATTTTGAGTAACTGGATTAAATTATCTAAATTGAACTGTATTCCACACTAGGTAAGTTGAATAGATATTCTTAATATCTAAAACAAACTTTATTTGTATATCTTCTCCAAATAGCAAAGGAAGGGTCCCATCATTTATAGAAATGAAGGTGCAGGTGCCATAATGGAACCTATTAATTTGTATCCTAACAAAAATAACTTTAAAAATCAGTTTAGAGAAAAACACTTTTGGAGGAATTTATCTCCATCTCTTAAGTATATCTGACTGGGGGAGGGGTGCTTCTCCAGACTTCCCGCCGGGGCCCCCGCCCATGCTTCAATGTGGAGTGGAGAGCATACAGCATAATCTCAGAGACACTTCAACTTCAACAAGAGTTTATCCAGTGAACAGCAAAAGTTCTCATATTATACCATGACATTAATGATTACAGAGAGATGTGGCTACAATTCTCATGGATTTAAATCTGAAAAGGAGAAATGCAAGTAAGTTAGAGAATCTCATTGAGCGTTACAAGAAAGTGCAACCAAAAATCTCCCTCTGTGTGCAGATTTCTTTCTGATCTGATGCACAGGAACAGGAAACTGAAAACCACAACACTCAGAAGCACAACTTCCTGTGGGATTTCTGGTGTCTGCGGTCAGAACGAAAGGAACTGCATACAGAACCTTTAGAAATCTTAGACCTGCTAAGTAACACGGCCTTGACTCAGTGAGCTGTGTCTACACTTACTCATTGTATATGTATATTTATGTTTCCACTGTAAAAAACGAAACAAAAATCAACAACCTCTAGAAAAGCATAGTAATGTTGCTTTTTGTTAAGTGCTGTGGGTTTACTCTCGAAAAGGAAAGTGGAAATGTTGGGCACCATGAGGTGATCTTGATAACGCAACAGAAGAGAGTATACTAAAATCTGCTACTGACAATAGGGTATCGTCACTGAGCGTTCTGACCAGGCCACATCACTAAGGAGTCTGTGGGGGACTTCAGGACTTTCATATGTCCATAGTCACAGAACAGAGAGCAAAATGGGAAGAAAACTTTCTCTGATTTGTCAAGTTTCTAGAGTCCTTAACAATCTGGGCATGGTGGTGCCTGCCTTTAACCCCAACAGAGGACAGAGGCTGAGGCAGGCAGACCTCAGTGAGTACCAGGCCAGCTGGTCTGCATAGTGAGATCCAGGACAGCCAGAGCTACATAGAGAGGAGAGACCCACCTCAATGTATATAAACCAGTGGCGAGTAAGTTCTTTCTTTTTACCAAATAGGTCCCAGGTCCTTAGGCTTGGCTCTTAACCTGCTGAGCCATCTCACCAGCCCTTATTTGTATTTTATTTTAAAATAAACATTATACATTGTATATTTAAGAGTTACTAAAAATTTTATATTATATATATTTCACAACAATAAAGATACAAAAATTACTACTAATTATCAGTACAATTTGATTTTTACCATGAGTATTAACTGTACATATTAGTAGGTTTCGCTGTTACATTTCCAAAAAAGCATCAACAGTGCTTGCATCAAATTTACCTCCCACCTCTTCTCCCTTACTCTTCCCTTTGTCATTTCTTTTTTTTTTTTTTTTTAGGGGGAGTGGGGTTCGAGACAGGGTTTCCCTGTGTAGCCCTGGCTGTCCTGGAACTCACTCTGTAGACCAGGCTGGCCTCGAACTCAGAAATCCGCCTGCCTCTGCCTCCCAAGTGCTGGGATGCGTCACCACTGCCCGGCTCCTTTTTTTTTTTTAATAGTTCATATAAACACTAAAATAAAATCTTTCTGAAATTCTCTTCAGGATAAAGAAGAGTATTTCTAACCTGGACTACTTAATACCACATCTCAAAAACAAAAACACCAGTGGCTCCCTTAGAGCCATCCTCCCTCCAACTGCAACAAGTAACACTTTTTCTCTTGTCCTGAATAGTCCACAAACAGAA
Organism: Grammomys surdaster; assembly: GCF_004785775.1. Taxonomy (NCBI): domain Eukaryota; kingdom Metazoa; phylum Chordata; class Mammalia; order Rodentia; family Muridae; genus Grammomys; species Grammomys surdaster. The sequence goes on along the minus strand of NW_021604712.1, from coordinate 9,962,611 downwards.
TTTAGAAGTACAGCAACGCCAGGAGTGCAGAACCTGAAGGTGGCCTGGCTCACCTCTGAGCAGTGGATTGCTTTTCTTCACAGTATCCTGTGTGCCTCTTCTGACCCCCGCCCCCATGGTTTGCCTCTCCCCAGCCCAAGCAGCTCTTCTCCTAACACCGCTGGGAAAGGCTGCTGAGGAATGGAAACTCTTCCCTGCCCAGAAGCTCCTCTTCTTCTCACCTTCCTGGAGAGCTGAGAAACCCACCCTGTACTCCTTTCATCTGTGTCTCCATCACTCCATCCTCTCTTGGACCACAGAATTCTACCTTAGAATTCAAGCTTCCTCTGCTGTCTCCTATTTAAAACAGAGAAACAAAATACTCATTGATAGATACCCACTGACTACCTTACAAAAGCTCACTGCAGTGAACATGGACAGGATCCCAGTGCACAGCAACTGTACTTGGCTGGAGATGGGGGTGGGGTGGGGCTTATGTCTTGAATCTTAGTTCCCATTTCAGATCTGTATTTTGGAAATAAATGTCTCGGAGACAGAGGAAGTTGCACTCTGACTCTGGGCCTATGCTGTCCTGTCCCGTCTTCCTCCCTCCAGTCACTGTCTAGGAGAGGGTCTGGGCTATCTGCTAGCACACCTCAGGAAGTCTATGTTGTTCCTTTCCCAGCTGCTTCCGACTCTGGCAAGGATCCAAGCAAGGGACAGGGGCTACTCTGTGTGCTGACAAGTACATTTGCCAGCACAAGAGCCCCAGGCAGCAGTGACACTTCCTGTCTGGTGGGCAGCTGGTGAGGGGTCCAGCTTGGTTGGAGGTGAACCCTTGGCCAGCATAGACTGAATAAACAAGGAATCTAGTGATTGGGGGTGGGGGTGTGGCAGCAGTTAACATCCTCCATCTTTCTTCTTGGTGGGAGCAGTTGGATGGGGACTCATTTTGTCCATACCTGACTCTCAGCAGACATTTTAAATCATTTGAGGAGGGGGATCCTAGCAAACCAGCAGGCCAAGCACCCAGAGAGGTAGGACCTGGTCCCTGTGAAGGCTGTGCTTCTTTCAAGCCTTCCAGGCTAAGACTGGTTCTGTTCCTGGGTTAGGATCTCCACTGGATCTTTCCAACCTTCCTAAGTCTGGGTGTGCTAGTCACTTCCCGCCAGCTCAAAGCATCCTCTTAGGTCAAGCCCCAAGTCGAAACTGTATCAATTCCTCACAGGAGCTAACATCTCTGAGATTTACATTTGAAAGTGGTGTTGCACAATATGAGCGGTAAAATGTGTGCTAATATTTTACATCTTAAGCTTCTCTTTCTGTAGAATGACATTGATTAGCAAATAAGTATGACAAATCATGATGGCAACCACTGACGGGAAAAACAACCACCACCAGGTTTAGGCTATAATTAAGGGCTTTCCTGGCACTTTTTCTTATCTGAACAGGATCTGATTTCCATTTTGCATCACGATCCAGATACAGGAGGAGATATTCTACCTCTCTCTATAAATACTGTTCAATTGGTAGCAAGCCTCCCCAGAGCTGCCCACAAGCCGTTCCTCTGTGTTAAGGCATGCCCAAATCGTCTGGCTCTTCCCTCCTCCCTAATTTCACAAGTAATATACAGTTTTAAAGTCCACTGTGCTCACATTCCAGTTGCCCGTAAATGCTATCATTTAAACCTAAATAGAAAGTTTGTCTCCAGATTGCTTTCTGGGCTTTGACTTATTTATGTGTGTGTCTATGTGTGTGTCTGTCTGTGTCTGTGTCTGTCTCTCTCTGTCTCCCCCCCCACCTTTCTCTCGTGTGTATGTGTAGTGTGTGCCCACAAATGTGCACATGTGCTAAGTAAGGAGTGCTAAGGAGTCCCTGAATCCTTTTTCCTCCACTGTTAGCATCTTGCATGTCCCTAAAACATTGAACATCTCTTGGTTCACATTAGTACAACTAACTCAACTGTCAAGTTCCACCAATCAAATCCCCCACTATCTCACAGTGCTGAAAATTAAACGCAGGGCCTCACACATGCTAGACAAGCACTCTACCACTAAATTCATTCATTCATTCATTCATTCACTCACTCTTCTTGTCTTTTCCTTCTCTTCTTCTCCTCCTTTTCCTATTCTTCTGCTTTCTTCTTCTTTCTTCTTTTCTTGAGACTGCCTCATGTATCCAAGACTGCCTTGAACTCACTATGTAGCAGAAGATGACCCAGTATTTCTGACTGTTCTGCCCACATCTCCCACATGCTGCAATCACAGATGGACATCCTCATGCCTGATTTGAGAGTTAACTCTTTTAAGTTCACTTACATTCTTCCTTTTTTTTTTTTTGGTCAATTTCTCCTACTCTCTAGATATTAGGAAGACTACTTTGAACATGTTAGATTTTAAACTTTCACACTTTCCAGAAGTCCTTGTGAACATCATGTGGTGGTTTGAGTAAGAATGATCTCCACAAGCTGGACAGTGGTGGCGCATACCTTTAACCCAGCACTTGGAAGGCAGAGGCAGGAGGATTTCTGAGTTCGAGGCCAGCCTGGTCTACAGAGTGAGTTCCAGGACAGCCAGGGCTATACAGAGAAACCCTGTCTCGAAAAACAAAAACAAACAAACAAGCAAACAAACAAACAAAACCAAAGAATGATCTCCATAGGCTCATAGATTCGAATGCTTGTTTCCAACTGGTGGAACTACTTTGAAGGATGAGGAGGTGTGGCCTTGGTGGAGGTAGGCCTAGTCTTCAAAGGCCCACACCATTCCCAGTTAGCTCTCATTGCCTCATGGTCCTGTCTCAAGATGTAATCTTTTGGCTACTGCTCCGATGCCATGCCTGCTGACATGCTCCCAAATGATGGTCATGACTCATTCTCTGAAACTGTAAGTACTCAATAAACTTTTTCTTCTATATGCTGTCTTAGTCTATTTGCAATAATAGAAAAGTAACTAAGACACATCATCAGATCAGACAGACGATATTATCAGAAAGTAGGAGGACAAAGCAAAGTATACATTCATATTTTCTCATTCTCTCTGTCTTTCTAGATCTCTCTCATGGGGTTGGGGTGTCATATATAGCTCAGGTTGGCCTTGGACTTGCTGTGTAGTGGGGGAATGACCTAGAACTTCTGAGCTTCCCACTTGTACCTTTCAAGTTTGGGGATCACAGGCCTGGGCCACCATACTTTGCTTAGCACATTTCTTAGTCTGTTCAAGACCCATTTTCCCTAAGGCTCAACTCTATGACAGAGCTACCATGAGATACTTTCAGGACCTCACACACTAGTGGATATGAGAATAAGCCATCTACCTTTCCCTAGTTCTAAGTGTGTCACCCAAAGACGGCAGGGAGAATCCAAATCAAATCAATGGATTAGTGGGGAAAGAGAAGTTTCTCAGTGTCTCCAGAAACGCCCATATACTAAAGGCCTGTCAGCCTGTGGTGCTGCCAGCAGGCATAGAGGACTGAATGGCAGAGGTTAGTCAGGGGTTGTGCCCTGCAAGGGAATATTGAGTTTTCATGCCTCCCTGCCCTCTTCTGTCCTTGCCAAAAACAAAGTTGGAAAGAAAATCTAATATCCTTAGTGACCTAGCTATGCAGGGAAGATGTTTTCAGTTACTGCAACGCATTCTAAGAAAAACAGCCTGGAAGGAAAGTCACTTGGTGATCTCATGCTAACAACAAGAACACCACCATGTTGAAACCACTGTGTAATTGTGTACATTAATATACACTTGCATATTCATCAATATACTTCTAACAATGTATGTATTAGCATATATGAGTATATTTAACACATTAACATTACTAGCATACACCTTTTTTAAATTATTTTTATTTTATTTTTTATTTTTTAATTTTTTATTTTTTGGTTTTTTTTGAGACAAGGTTTCTCTGTATAGCCCTGGCTGTCCTGGAACTTACTCTGTAGACCAGGCTGGCCTTGAACTCAGAAATCCTCCTATCTCTGCCTCCCAAGTGCTGAGATTAAAGGCGTGCGCTACCACTGCCTGGCTATATACACCAGTTTTTTGTTTGTTTGTTTGTTTGTTTGTTTGCTTTTGTTTTTTTGAAACAGGGTCTTACTCTGTAACCAAGACTAGTTTCAAACTGACTATATAGCCTAGAATGGCCTGAAATACATGGTGATCCTCCTGCTTCAACCTCACAAGTGCTGGCATTACAGATGTAAGTCAGACTACTCACATAGCCATGTATAATGTTAACATTGTTACAGGATAGTATTGTCATAAAGCTCATTACAAATATAGAACAATTTCAAAGAATTAATGCTAATATGTATTTTTATGTAGGCTAGTAATGATAATGTCATATCTGTTATAAGAGGGATACATATTCGTGCATGTTAGCATTGTTAGGAACTGATATTGTAACTAATAACAAAAAAAGGTAAAAAATAAAATAAGTTAAATAAGCCAGGACCCTATCTTGAAAAACCAAACAACAACAAAACCACAAAAACAACAACAAAAGTTAAATGAACATTTTATAAAATGTAATTGAACTACTGACTACTGATTTTTTTTTTTTTTTTTTTTTTTACTGGTGCCATTCTACAATGGCCCTGGCCACTGAAAGGAGCCTAGAAATCACAACAGCTCAAGAGCAATGGATACTTAGCACACATACTGCAATGTCCAGCCAGGAGCAGGCGGTTAGAAGTCTAGGTCAAGGAATATACATGTTCCAGAAAGCAGGAAAGAAAGTTCTCAAGTGCCAGTGGGTCAAAGGATATAGACACCAGGAAGCTGTTCCCAAGGACCAAAGATGATACAATCTGATGAGAAGAAAGAAAAGGAGGAAGAAGGGGGAGGGGCAGAAGGGATGAAAGGAAAGAATAAACACCAGACATCTAAATCCCATGAATTCATCATGAGAAGAAAAGAGAGTGAAAGGTCTTGTAAACAAACATAACTCACTGAACAGTCCTGTGCACACAGGGACCCTAACTTCTCATTCAACAGCAAGGATACATCTTGTGCCTGAGTTTTATTTCGGCTCACCATGAAACTATAAGTGGGGAGGGAATGTCTGTCCTGGAACTCCAGCTAAGAAGGGTAAACTTGTGACTTCAAAACATCATCCTGGATCTTTAGACACAAGGATTGGAAGAACCAGTCCCACACTCCCAGGATGCCTCAAGGGCAAACTTTTATGTCTCCTCTAAGACAACTGGAAACACCCAGTACTGTCCATAAGCAGTTCCTGCTTCCCTCAAAAAACGTAATCCAAATGGCCTCTAGCCTAGAAGGCTGTCTTGTATTGACAGAAATGTAGGTGAAGGAGTAGCAGGCTAATGACGTGCAAGAAGCAAATACATGTGGAAGTCTCTTTGGAAAGAAGATATTTCCCAAGCAAATCAGTGGGAAAGACAAATGGAAAAAAAAAAGGGGTGGGGGAGGGGGCTTGGGAAGGAACTGAGTTAGTAAGCACTCACCTAGCTTGGGAAGGAACTGAGTTAGTAAGCACTCACCTAGCTTGGAGCCTGGGTTTTACCTCCAGTATTTCTTCACCACATACCTATAATTCCAGAACTTGGGAAGAAGGCAGAAGCAGGAAGATCAGACCTTAAAGGCCATCCTTGGGTATAAAACGAGCTAGAGGCCAATCTGGGCTGCTTAAGATCCTATGAATGAAAGAATGAAAGATACGGGAGGGAGGAGGGAGGAGTAGTAAAAAGGGGGAAGAGAGAGAGAGAGAGAGAGAGAGAGAGAGAGAGAGAGAGAAAAGAAAACGAGGGTCTTATGCAAGTTCCTCTTCAAATCCATCTGCTTCTACAAGACATTTTAAAGATGGCTTAGGGTGAACAATCGTAGACTGGGTTGGATGACGCCAAACATAATGGTGATTTCACAGCTTGCTCTCCAGGAAGGGATCCCTTCTGGAGAAATATGCGTGTAAACATATAAAGCTGAAATGCCAGGATGTTTGGAGTTTACTTTAAAAATAGTTTATCAAAGAGGAAACTGTAAAACGAGAAGTGAACTTGCAACAAAATCCTGAAAACTGGTGAGTCCAGGTGAGTCCAGCACAGCAGGGGCTCCCTGAGCCTGGTCTTTCTGCTCTAGGGTATATTGGATAATGGTACACATCTGGCCTGGTCTTTCTGCTCTAGGGTATATTGGATAATGGTACACATCTGGCTTCTTTTGATCATGAAAAGTAACAGAAGCATAAACACAGACATACGTCTGTCTGGGAAGATAAGACTATAAGTGACTGTCACAAATTCTTCCCATCCTGGGCTGGATGTGCCATGGGGTTATCTTCTTTTCTAGCCTTTGAACTTGGGTATGGTGTAGCCTGCTTAACTGAAATGTGCCAGGCAGAGGTTAGAACCTTGTCTGCCATGCTGAGAACCCTGGGCTTACCAATAGGAGCCTGCTGGAGAGATCACATACAAAAGAAATGAGATGCCCTGGCTAATAATCTGCCAAACTCTTGAAATTCAAGTAAAGGAATGCTATACTGTCAAGTTCCAGCCAAGTTATAAACTGCCTGCATCTGTATGAGGGAGCCCAGACAAATCTAACCTGAGAAGCACTCAGCTGGTCTCAGGACAGTTTGCCAGCCTTGTTGCTGCTTTTATTTTAAAGATGCTGAGCATTTAAGTGTTTTGTTACACAGCAACAACTAGCTGACACATATACTAAACTACATGCACATGTGTACACAGTATTCAAGATACTAGCTTCTTAGCATGTACTTGAGGTAGGTGCATGTATTCTGTAAGGGTATCTAAGGGAAATGACACGACATTGGAAAACAGTATAGAAGAAAATTTCTCTAAAGGCAATGGAAAGCTTAGGAAAGTTAACTGCTTTTTTTTTACATGGCAGGTGCTATTGAATCAGGCACCGTGGTTACTATTACTCACTGAGAAAGGCAGATAGGGCCGGGCGGTGGTTGCGCACGCCTTTAATCCCAGCACTTGGGAGACAGAGACAGGTGGATTTCTGAATTCGAGGCCAGCCTGGTCTACACCGTGAGTTCCAGGACAGCCAGGACTACACAGAGAAACCCTGTCTTGAAAAAAACAAAGAGAGAGAGAGAGAGAGAGAGAGAAGAGAGAGAGAGAGAGAGAGAGAGAGAGAGAGAGAGAGAGAGAGAAAGGCAGATGGTCTGAGTCTTGCTCTAGTCAACCAGACACTAGGGAAACAGTCTTTGTGGTTGCTCGCAGTTGGCCTTGCCTTTCTTCCCTGACAGGATTCTGTACCCCAAGTATACAGTGCATGAAGAGCACCTTCCCTGAGGCTTTATCACCTTCCCTGCCCCAAGGCATATGCTGGCACATACTCAGCAGACCAGGCTTTCCAACAAACCACATTTCCCTCTGCATTCATGCATGTGTATATACATACATACATGCACTCAAGCCAAGTATAAAGATGAATTAGAAAGGGGTGGGACACACCCAAGGTGCAAAAGTCACTAAAGTGTACATGTTTGCTGTGCTCAAAGCCTACTTCACTAAAAGAAAATGCTAAAAACGTTACAATAAAAAGCTCAAGCATACGCCCGGTGGCAGTGGTGATGCACACCTTCAATTCCAGCGCTCAAGAGGCAGAGGCTGGTGGATCTCTGAGTTCAAAGTCAGCCTTGTCTACAGAGAAAGTTTCAGGATAGCCAGAGTGACGCCCGAGAAACTCTGTCTTAAAAAACCAAAAACTGCACCAAAACAAAAAAAACCAAACAAAACCAAAACCAAAAAAAAAAAAAAACCCAAAAAAACCAAAAGCTGATTGAGTAACTTCAAAACTCTCCCCATACAGCCTGTCATGCTTGTTTTATCTCATTAGAAGAATACTGTATTCATGAAACAGAAAATCCAGAGTGGTTAAAATATTTGTCTGTAATAATAGCTACTTGTAGGGAAAATATTCTCAAGTTAGTTTGATACTTTAATTTTTTATGAATGTGGCTATTTTCTGCTCACGAGATTACTGTTTACACACATGCCATCCGTGTTTAATGCTAATTCACCCCATCTTCTTTTATATCTTCAGAGGTACAGAATATTTTTCACATAGTGAAAAAAGAATCAAATGTACAAATGAGAATATGTGATACTGCTTTGTATTAACACACTGATGTTTAGTAGATGCCATAAACGCCTTTTGGGACGACAGGTTTACAAGTTTAATGACTGTTTTGAGGGAACGGACTTCAAAAGCCAGTCATTAGGGGCGGCTTCATTATATATGAAACCAAATTCAGACAGACACATGAAAACTTGAGGCGAGCTGAGCTTTCTGGTGCGACAGAAACGAGGACACCCCAAGGCTCCTTCTTCCTGGGGTGGGGAGGGGACCCTTTTGTCTTCCTGCTCCTGAGGCAACACAGAGCCGAGGAAGGCTGTCAGATCCGTTGTTCTCTGACCACTAAGATAATGTTCTCTGCTTAACAAAGTGTGGATACACATGGCGAAGGCATCAGTTGAAACGTGATGGAAATAAGCTGGGGAGAATACAGCCCTCCTCATCTGCAGAGGGGGGGTGATGAGAGGAACTGCAGGGCGAAGGCAGAGTGGGGCTGTATGAAAGCCAGGGGCTTAGTAGCTAAACACCCAGGGCAGCCCTGAGTGGTTAATGCCAAAGCCTTTTCACCCCTGACACTTTGGGGCCAGTGTGGGTATGGTTATTTCTAAGGTTATTTGTAAACCTTACCAATTTTGCAAAGACGCGTATTATAAAACTGTGTATTTTGTTGCCAAGAAAGGGTCTAATTTTAAATATGATTCATATTCACCATAATGGAGAGCAAACTACATGAAAAGAAAAAAGTTTTATGAAAGCTGGGGAAATTTAAAGATACACACACACATACCAGCTGAGCTAAAGTTGGTGTGCAAGAGTATGTTTTGAAAGGGTGTGGCTTCCTGGCTCTGGATTGTTTGGAAACATTCTAACAATGCCAAATTCATCTCTCCGATATCCTGAACCCACTAGGAGCGGCTTCCCAAAATAGCATAACATAAGCTTTTCATATATGCAGAATCGACATCAGGCAATAGAGAGATGTGGTAAACACCTAAAAGACTTCCAAGTCAGATCCTCCAATCCACTGCAGAGAAGGTCTCCACACCTAGCTGGACCTGGAAATGTAGCGACTCTCTGGACACTTCCTGTTCTTTCCTTCCTCTGCTTGGCAGACCTGTATGCACTTTCAATTATGTACCGGAATTTTTTTTTTAAATTTGTCCAAGCTTCCTCTTATCTATTTCATCCTCTCCCTCTCCCACCCCTGCCTTTGATACTGTAACGCTGTGTAAATTGAGGCATTAAATTTGGCATTCCTTAGGCCACCGCCCCATGCAATGGCCAAGCTACTTGGCTTCCTCACAATTCACTTCCACAAGACAGGCTGGGTTAGAGGTGGACCAAGAGCTGGGTGACTTGGTTATTCTTGTTGTTAAGCTAGTCATGGCTCAGCCACTTTTTAGAGCCAACTCAGGACAGTACAGTAAGAAGCAAATAGGCTTGGCAACATGGCCCGGCTATCGTGAGTGTCCCTCAGATCCACACACTGTAACTCAGGTACCAAAGTGACAGACTGAAGAAGATGACTAAGTCATCAGGGTGGAATCCTCGTAAATAAAATTATGGACCTCAACGCAAGAGTGAACTCTTCTGCCTTCCATCTCCTCTGTTGAGTTGGGACACAAATTCTTCCCTCCAGAGGACCCAGACACAAGGCGCCACATTGGAAGCAGAAAGCAGCCCACACTGGTCACTGAAGCATGCCAGGCTCCTTGATCTTGGGTTCCTTGGTGACAGAACTGTGAGAAATAAACTTCTGTTGTTTATAATCCACTTGCTTTGTGGCATTTTGTTATAGCAACGCACACAAGTGAAGAAACACATTACTGCTTAAACAAAAAAGTAACTCGTGAAATGATATCCTATTTTCCATTATTTACCTTTTCGTTACATGAATGTAATTATTTAAGTAAAATAAAAACAGACCTGGTGATCAGAGGCAAGCAACAGTAATTAGAACTAATTAAATAATATGTGGAAAACAATATTTTAAAATTTTTCTGATTCTCTGATACAGCAATTTCCTTTAATTCTTGTTTTTAAATGTCACAGATGATTTAAATTCTGTTGGCTTTGTATTTACATGAATGTTAAGACCTTTAAACAGGAAACAAATATGTGAATAATGAAAGAGATACTGTCTATCTATTTTTAATAACATCAAGGAAAGAAGTTATCCTCTTTGCTTTGGTTTCCTGTAAGATAGTACATGACGCTCTGCTTTCTTCGCCTGGTACAACTTTCTGAGCAGTCTGCTCAGATAAGGCCTCTTTTCTCATTTCTCTGTGAAGTAAAACTGACCATGGTTACATAGAACGCGGTCTTTGATACACAGCTCTACTGTTCTCAAGGCCACAGGACTTCAGTCTACTGGTATCTCTCTGATGCCATAAAATCAAGCTCTCAAAAAAGCAGAGTGTGTAACTCCTCTAGTTTCCTTATTAGCTTGACTGTTTGCAAGCTTGAGAATCTCGTCTCAGTCCTCAGAGCGCGCTCTGCTCACTCTGAACCCATGAGCTTCTCATTGACTAGCGTCTATCCACCAGTTTATGAAACTTTTCAAACCGCCTGTAGAAGTTTCACACCTCCTACCCTCAGCTTCCCCCAGAGTTAACATCTCACGTAATTCTCCAACAACATCCAAACCAAGACAAAGTTGAGCGCAGTGATGCATGCCTTTAATTTGAGCCCTGGGGAAGTAGAGGCAGGAGGATCAGGAGTTCAAGGCCAGACTGGGCTAAATAGACCAAATTTAAAGTAATAAAAATAAAAATGCTGGGGGCTGGTGAGATGGCTCAGTGGTTAAGAGCACTGACTGCTCTTCCAGAGGTCATGAGTTCAAATCCCAGCAACCACATGATGGCTCACAACCATCTGTAATGATATCTGATACCCTCTTGTGGGGTGTCTGAAGACAGCTACAGTGTACTTACATATAATAAATAAATAAAAAATTTTAAAAATAAAATAAAATAAAAATGCCAACAACAAAACCTCATGAAACTGACATTGATACAATCTGAATTCAGATTTAGCCGGGCAGTGGTGGCACACGCCTTTAATCCCAGCACTAGGGACACTAGGGAGGCAGATGCAGGCAGATTTCTGAGGTCGAGGCCAGCCTGGTCTACAGAGTGAGTTCCAGGACAGCCAGGGCTGCACAGAGAAACCCTGTCTCGAAAAAACAAAAACAAAAAAAAAAATCAGATTTATCTATCATACATGTTTCTGTGTGTGTGTGTGTGTGTGTGTATGCCAACTTTATCACATGTCACAGTGGCAGCAACCTCCACCACTGCCAGCCATTAAGACACTCAACACTCAACCATCAGCCCCAGACTCTCCTGTGTTGCCTCTTAAGGCCACACCCATCAATTTACCCCATTCTAACCCCTGGGAACTACTAATCTGTTCTCCGGGTGTGTAATTATGGTAACTCATGAATGTTATGTAAATGAAATCATATAGTATGTCACTCTGCGGAATTGGCCTTTTTTCTTTGCTCAGCGGTAATTTCTTTGAGGTTCGAACAAGTAGTCGCATGCGTTGGTGGCTCCTTCCTCCTTATCAAAACAGGGTTCCGTGATATGGGTGTATCACAGTTGGCTTAACTATTTGCTCACAGAAAGATGTTCGAACAGTTTTAAAAGTTCTGTTGTTATGAATAATACCAATAAATGTGCTTACCAAATCCATTAGGAAAAAAAAATTCTTCATTCATACAGAATGAATGCTTGGGAATTCCAATCCTGAGGTGTCTTGCAGATCCACTGTTAGTTCTGAAAGGAACTACCAAATTGTTTTCTAGACTCTCTGTCCCACTTCATGGTCCTACTAGCAAGGCAGAGGTGACCCACTTTCCCTGTCTAGGTGATGGCTAATCTTGGTTGTCAACTTGACATGCTTGGGAAGAGGAAACCTCACTGGGGAACTGCCTCCATCAGACTGGCATATGGGCAAGTTTGTGGGATAGTCTCTTCATTGATGGTTGATAGAGAAGGGCCCCTCCTTCTTTTAGTAGCACCATGCCTACACACAGCTGGGCCTGGGTTATATAATAAAGGTAGGTGAATCTGGGCCTGGCAACAAGCAATAAGTACTTCTCTGCCCTCTCTATTTCAGTTCCTCCCTCCAAGTTCTGCCCTGAGTGCCTGCCAGGCTGCCTTTGATGACCGACTATAACATGTAAGCCAAACAAATGCTTTCTTCTCTCAAGTTGCTTTTGGTCAGAGTCTTACCCCAGCCACAGAAAGCAAACCAGAGCAGCGCCCTTGCGAGTACCTGGAGATACTACTGATTTTCCATTTTCTGGTAGGTGTATAGCGCTACCTGGAGTTTACTTTGCACATCTTTGATGTGTTCAAGGCCACCTGAATATCCCTCCAGTGATGTCTCACTGTCTTTTGTTTATCTTCTAACTGGGATTGTTTCATTTTAATCATTGAAACTTGCTTATGTAGTCTAGATACCAAAACCCTGTCAGATAGGCAACATGAACTAGTTTCTCCCTCCTACGGCCTGTTCCTTCATCCTCTCGGCAGCCTCCTGTTAATCAGTTTTAATATCTTGCCTTTGACATCACCCCCCAAGCACGCCATACCCTGTTCTAACTATGGCAGATTCTCTGTGGTTCTTCCCGATAATGGCTATAATTTTGTACTTTACACTTCAGTGTTTTTCATCAACCTCAAAACATTCTGAATAGATGTTAAGTTAAACTTCCCTGTCTCAGGGAGAGTGGTTTTAAGTTCAAGGTAATTTCAAGATTAAAAAAAAAAATCAATGCTGTAGTTTAGTTGAGAAAGTACAATTTAACCTGGGTTCCTGTTTTTTCTGTTTCTTCTCTTTTTTAAACACCAATGTCCATATGATGCTTCTGTCACACTTACACATGGCGTCCAACAGTCACCTTGTCCCTCTCCTGCTCCTCAGTCACTTCAGAAAACCAACCAGGCTTGTCCACCATCCATCCTTCCTCCACTTTCACTCTAAACATACCCCCAAACTGCCCAATAATCCTTTAAAGATACTGTTTGATGACAAACCAGCATTCTAGAATCATGAATTTGAAAATGGTGGCTATCTTCTTCACTCTGTGGAATCAAAGAGTTCAGTTACTAATTCTGCACTCTTTGAGGAAATGAAAGGGCCCGAGCTCACAAGGAGAAAAATCTCATTGCTACATTTAAAACATTGTGCCCTTCTTCATCATGTCACATTTGAGAGGAGCAAGACAATTAGATGGTAAAACCATTTTAGTTCTCTGAAAGACACTTATAGCCTGGCAGTGGTGGAGAATGCCTTTAATCCCAGCACTAGGGAGGCAGAGGCAGGTAGATCTCTGTGAGTTCAAGGACAGCCTGGTCTACAAAGCCCAGGACCACCAGGTTTACACAGAGAAATCCTGTCTTGAAAAACAAAACAAACAAAAAGAAGAAGAAAGAACGATGGTTATAGATTGGATAGAACTCCCAAATTTACATTTGAATCTGCTGAATCTGTAGATGAATGAGCAAAATTCTTTCATATTTGGGCAAGATTTCAACAACCATTTTCCTATAGGTTTTCCGAGATTTTATCAAAGTCAGCATAGAAATGAGAAAAGCATCTGACGTATCATTTTCCAAGTCAAAGGCCCTCAGAGCTGAGTCGGGGAGTTTCTGTTGTCATGCTGTGATGTGCAGCTTGACACAAGCAAGCAATATCCTCAGAAAATGTCACAGAACCAGCTGCCATCAGGGGCCAAGCTTATGCTTACATAGATCTTTTCTCCTGCTGGCCCCTAGGACACTCTTTGTAACCTTTGAAGCACTAAGCAGAAAAAGGGGTATGGGATGGAAACACAATCTGCCCAACCCCAGCGTATTCTCATATGTCAGTCATTTACCTCCCTGATACAGTGTGGCCACCCTTGTATCTGTCATTAGAACACAGTTATTTAGCCTTCAATGAGGTCTGGGTTATGTTAGCACAGGTATGATAACCATCACTTTAATTATCTGAACTCTTGAAAGCAATGATCAGAATACTTAGTCTTTAAGTATGGCAGGAATACATCCAGGCTACCCACCATCACATGATACGGTTTAGGCATTAACCAACCCAGACTTTCCTATGACTATAGCATGAGTCACATATGCTTCACTCCCTGCCTGTCTCACAGCGTACGTAACATACAAACTAAGCCTTCTTCCTCATGGTACTAGAGCTCTCCTCCCTGAAAAAAACCTTTAAAAGTAGGCCTTTGCTTTGTCTTGGCAAAATGAAACATCCCTTAAGGTCCTTCTACCTACAATACATTGAGGCTCTCACCAGGGGTAATAACCTGTCACCTGAAGGATGACTCAGCCCAGTACTTCTCTCTTCCTCCTGTTTTCTTCCTCCCTAAAACCTAACATTATATTGTAAAGATCTTGGTGTGTGTGTATGTGTGTGTGTGTGTGCACGTGTGCTAGGGATTCAGTGAAGGCCCATGCACAGGCTAAACACATGCCCTCCTACCCAGCCATATTCCCATCCCTGCTAGCATTTTCTTGACACAAAGCATAACAGCTAATAAACAGTCAAAGTCAAAGCTGGATTCTTAACACTCATAATTACAAAGCCTTTAATTGCGTCTTAAGCCCCACGGCTCTGAGTGATGCTACAGAAGATGGTCCATTGCTGGGAACTGCCAATCACTGCCAGCATCAGCAGTGGGATAAAAACTGCTAGTTTTTTTAGCAGTGGTGATAACATGACTGTGGGAACAGCTACTACCAGGGACAGAATCTGCGGTTGCCATGTGATGCTAGGCAATGTTGTTTTCAGCCCTGTGTTTTGCAGCTGTCTTTTGGGGTTTGTCTACCCCCACTCTGCCCAACCTTCAGTTCCCACTGCCAAGAGCTTGTGCTTTCTGTATTCCTGAGAATGGTTTCCTGGGAAACACAATTTTCAGTGTTAAAATCAGGACAGTCCTGGGCAAATGAGGACAGCTGGTCAGCCTAGTTACATATACAGAAGAGCCATTCTAGAAAGGCCTCAGAATAGGTTGGCCCCTCTCATTGCCTCCGGTTGTCTCTCTTCTTGCTGTGTTAGCACTCAGGGACCAGAGAGAAAAACCAGAAAGATCCAGAGTCCTGGCTGCTTCTCTATTTCCGCATCTCTTCTTGGTCCTGAAACTGCAAACTGTGTGCAGTCTCCTTCCTTTCTCCTTGTCCCAGGCAGGAAGAGGCAGAAATTAGAGGGACAAACTCAAAGCTAGGACTCTGACATCATACACCCTCCAGACACCTTTGGTCTGGTGCCAGAGAGTCAAGTGGCACACGGCAGCTTCAGCTGGGAGCATGGAGCACTGACTGCCCCTAGTCTTTCATTCATTATGCCCTTCTCAGATGCCACCTCATCTGCTAGCAATTTGGGATAGAGGAGAAACTAACAAAAAAGTCTTGGTCCTCAAAGAATCCAAAGGCCAAAGCGAAGTCCAGGAGATTAATTTTCTATAAATCAGTAATGAACCAGTTGTGGAAGAAATCATAAAAGCAATTGTAGTCACAACGGAATAAACTTAATTAAGGAAGTAAAAGTCTCCTACAATGAAATTATAAAACAGGCTGGTGAGATGGCTCAGCGGTTAAGAGCACTGACTGCTCTTCCGGAGGTCATGAGTTCAAATCTCAGAAACCACATGGTGGTTCACAACCATTCACAATGAGATCTGACGCTCTCTTATGGAGTGTCTGAAGACAAATACAAGTGCACTTACATATAATAAATAAATAAAATCCTTTTGGCCAGAGCGAGCAGGGCTGGAGCGAACAGGAACAGAGCAAGAGAGAGAAGGGAAGGGGAAAAAAAAAGAAAATTACAGAACACTAATTAAAAAAATTTAAAGAAGACACATATACAAAGGAAATGGAATCTTTCACATTTGCAGATCAGAAGAATTAATACTGCTACATTGGCTCAAAGAGACTTGACTTGCTTTGAAAATCCAGTACAAAGTATCAAAATACTAATCATATTCCTCAAAAAACTAAAAAGAAAAAGAAAAAACTTCTAAAGTTCATATGAAAGCACAAAAGAACCTAAGAAGCCAAAGTAATCTTTTTTTTTTTTTTTTTCCAAGACAGGGTTTCTCTGTATAGCCCTGGTTGTCCTGGAATTCACTCTGTAGACCAGGCTGGCCTCTAACTCAGAAATCCACCTGCCTCTGCCTCCCTAGTGCTGGGATTAAAGGTATGGTCCACCACTGCCCGGCCACAAAGTAATCTTTTTAAGATGTTTTAAATAATGTTTATTTATTTAGTGTGCAAGTGTGTGTGTGAGTGTGTGTGTAGATCATGGCATGTGTGCATAGAGGTCAGAATCTAGGAGGTTCTCTACTTCCTACCATGAGGGTTCCAATGACCAAACTCAGGTCATCAGGTTTAGAGGCAGATGCCTTTACCTGCTGAGCCATCTTGCCAGCCCCAAAAGTAATCTTCAGGAAAAATAATAAACCTGGAAGAATCACAAGACCTGACTTTAAGACATACTACAGAGCTGCAGCCGCCACAACACCATGAGAACACCATAAAAATGGACTCATAGCCAAAATAGGGATCCTGGAAGTAAACCGACTTGTCTCCAACCAGCAGATGCTCCATAAAGGCACAGGAAAGAGGACAGCCTAGACATCAACCGGTGCTAGGGACACTGGATAGCTACATGCAGAAGATGTAAGTTCGAATGATGTCTCTCACCCTGTACCCCTCCCCCCACAATTGAAACTAGGTCAAAGAACTAGAGGACAGAGCTGAAACTCTGACGCTGCTAGAAGACATGTTTTGCAACGTGGGGACAGCCACAAATGGGATTATAGCCAATGAAAAGCCTTCTAGGTAGGGAAGGAAATGATCAGTAGGGAGAATGGACAACCTAAGAAACATGAGAATGTATCTGCCAGCCAACGCCTCACATCCAGAATGCATCAAGACCTCAAAAAAACAAAACTACAAACAGCAAGAACTCTAAGCTAAGAAATGGGTAGACAATCTGAATAAAGCTCCCCCCCCCCAAAAAAAAAGAAATACAAATGGCCAATAAACATATGAAAAATCTTCAATACCATAAGCCATCAGGGACATGCAATTTCTTCCCCCCACCCCCATAAAAACTATGAGATTCTATTTCAACTCTGTAAGAACGGCTATCATCAACACCCTACCAACAAATGCTGATGAGGATGTGGGGGAGGCAAAGAAACCTTTTATATACTGTTGGTGAGAATGTAAAGTAGTATAGCCATTATGAAGATCACTAAAGAAATAAAAATAAAACTACAAAATGACTCCACTAACCGACTTCTAGGTGTATAACCAAAGGAAATTAAACCACCTTAACAGACAAGAAGCCTGCACTTCCTAAGATCTGCCTCTATGCCCGTCTATGAATAATCAGAAAATGAAAATGTGGCATAAATACACAACGGGCTTTGTTTTAATTCAGCCATTGAATGTGATATCTCGTCATCTGCAGCAAAGTGGATGGAACTGAAGGGCATCATGTTAAGTACAACTAAGCCAGTCTCGGAAGACAGGTATCACATATGTGGAAGCTGATAACAGTGGACTTGACAGGACAACCATAATAACTGAGTTGGGAAGAGCAGGGACAAGAGAGTATGTGCTGGGCTGGGGTGGGGTAATCTGTTCAGCACACATGCATGTACATGTCAGGCCTAATAGAATGACTGAATGTCACAGGGAGGGAGGGGGAAAGAGCAGGTAGGAAGTGAAGGAAAGAAGGCAAGTTTTACTCCCATGGGGATCTGGGACGCACTTCCCTAGGATAGGCAGGAAGTCTGAACTAGCAACTGCATGCCCCAGAAGAGAAGCTCCTGCACTGCAGAGCTGACATCCCTTTCACAAGGTGCCAATTTGAGGACTGCTCTGGAAACAAGACGGCGGCGTCATTTCCCACAAGCAATGAGAAGCACCCGCCAAGAATCCAGGGTCTGATGTGACCAGACAGCACCAGGGGGACAGGAGCCTGACACTCTCCTTAAAGAACCTGAAGAGTTGGGTTTGCACTGAAGTCAGCCTGTGTAATACAGATCAGCCAGTTGTAGTTTAGCTGGTCCGCATCCCAAAGCTTACACAGCAGAAACACAAGGGGGAAATATTCCAGCAAAAATATTTAACTCAGTGAAAATAATTTATACTTGTTCATATTTACAAATAAACTGCCAACTAAGGACTCCTGACTACTCATTAAAAGCGGCCCACCCTCCAGGACCTGTACTTTGCAGGACTTGAGGCCCACCCTCCAGGACCTGTACTTTGCAGGACTTGCGGCCCACCCTCCAGGACCTGTACTTTGCAGGACTTAGCTGCTGTTAAATTGGCATAAAGTACAAAGCAAAGCATGGAAGGGTTGCATCTATTTATACGCTATAATTTTACTTTTCGGCTAATTTCAACTTTCCCTGTCCTCAATTAGTTTAACTTAGTGATGTTTTGTCACACAGAGGCTATGAAGTCCTGATCCTCTGTCTTAACTTGCTATCCAGGGGGCAGCAAAACTAATACACTCTCAAGATTCTAAGCAGAGAGAGAGTATAGCTTTTCTTTGGGGGAAAGTAATAGGAACTTCAAAATTACAGCTTACTTGGGCCAAAGAGAGTTCTGCCGGTAAGAGCTCTTGCTGCTCTTGCAGAGGACCTGGGTACCACTCCCAACACCTATCTAGTAGGTCACAACCCAATGAACTGTCATGTTCCAGGGGATCCAAGACCCTAACACCTTCCTACTGACCTCCAAAGACACAAAACATGCATGTGGTACACATATATACATGCAGGCAAAACACACCTAATATAAAAAAAGAAAAAATTCCAATGACAATTTTAAAATACAATTAATAGTCTGGCAGTGGTGGTGCACGCCTTTAATCCCAGCACTTGCGAGGCAGAGGCAGGCGGATTTCTGAGTTCAAGGCCAGCCTGGTCTACAGAGTGCGTTCCAGGACAGCCAGGACTACACAGAGAAACCCTGTCTCGAAAAGCAAAACAAAACAAAAAATTAATATCCTCAGCTATAATTTAGACACTACTGAGGATCAAATTATAATCTCTGGCCTCTATCTTTTAATAATAATAGAATATAATTATGTATTTATTATATGGATCCTAAACTAGATCATAAATCGATCCATTGGTATCCCTGGGGCTCCTAATCCCAGAAACTCCTTAAGAATTCCCTTAATTTCTAGAGGTGGGGGATAAAGTGAAGTTTTCTGGTCTGACACACATTGATTTTAAGTTGATATTATTATTATTTGGTGCTTTTTTTGTTTTGTTTTGACACAAGATTTCTCTATGAAGCCCTATCTATCTTGGAACTCACTCTGAAGATCAGGCTGGCCTTGAACTCTGAGATTCACCTGCCTTTGCTTTCCAAATGCTGAGATTAAAGGTGTCTGATACCACACCGGCTACTTTAATTTTTTATATGTATGGATATTATTTTGCGTGTATGTCTGTCTGTCTACCAGGTTCATGCCTGGTGCCTGTCAAAGCCAGAAAAGTTGGTGTTAGACTCTCTGGAACTAGATCACAGATGGTTGTAACCTGTTACATGGGCACTAGGAATTGAATCTTCATCTTCTGGAAAGGCAACCAGTACTCTTAATGGGTGAGCCATCTCCTTAGCCCTAAAAAGTGCTTTTTTTTGTTTTTTAAATTTTTATTACATTATTTATTTATTTATTTATTTGTGTGTGTGTATCTGTGTCTGTGTCTTTGTGTGCCACTGAACATGTGTTAACGTCAAAGGACAACTTGTGGAAATAAACTCTCCCCTTCCACCACGTGGGACCTGGGTATCAAACTCAGATTGCCAGGCTGGGCAGTAAAATGACTTTACATCCTGACCCATTTCACTAGCCCAAGTTACCCATTCTGTAAGAGAAAAACAAAAGCCTTTGAGTTTTGAAATATCACACAGAGTGTTAGCTTTGCCAGCTTTCTACTCCCTGTGTGTAGACAAACCCTGACTTCTCAAAAACCGGACCTTATCACTGTAACTATTGTTTTGTACAAACAGTGGTACTGTGAGGATTCAGTGAGCTTAGGGATGAGAAAGTACATAGGAATATTAAACACACACACACACACACACACACACACACACACACACACACACACAAGATCATCTGTTTGCCCAACTGTCCTTTGCTTCCTTTTCCGTTTGGCTGCAGGTGGCTCTTTATTGTCACTCTTACCTTTGATTATTAAATCAACGTAAGGTCAGAGAAGTTAATCACTTCCAAGATGACAGAAGTTATCATCCAGACTAAATTCCATTACTGAGCAGTTAATGTAGGCTGGGACCCAGTGGTGAAGGGCAGACAAAAAAAAAAAAAAAAAAAAAAACCCACAAACAAACAAACCCTCTGAACTCCCCAGTTTCCACTGTTGTGGAGGAAGAATCGAGACCAAATACATGCAATTTTGTATTGGGAGAATGTTCTAGAGAGAAAAATAAGGTGAAAGAGGAGGACAGGGAATGGGGATGGGGGTGGGGGAGGCAGGGGCCAGTCTGTAGATTCAGGAAGGTCTCATTAAGGAGACATCTGAAAAGAAGCTGGCAGACGGAGCAGTGATTACCAGGCTTTGGAGGTGGGGGAGGATGTGGTCAGTCTGAGAGGGGCAATCAGGCCAGTGAAAACAGAGACGGAGGAAATCAAGGAATCATCTGAGCTGGGCTGGATGTGCCTACCATGCTTTTCTCAATGTCAGAGGGAACACATTGTGGATGCAGAACAGAGGAGGTGAGAGAGCAAGAAGTCACACAAGGGCTAGCTGTGAGGCACCTTAGGTGACCTCTGCAGGAGCTCAGGGTAGCTGGGTCAGGCACCATTGGGAGAGGTGACACCTATGGACTGCCGATGGACTCTGAGGCACAGCAAACAGGGGGTGCTTAGAGTTGTACAGAAAGAAGCCAATGCTCAGGATAAGAGTTGCCACTGAGGTGGTAAGCCTGTGGGGACAGGCAAATGTGGGAGACTGCAGGAACAAGTTATGCCAGTGTAATGGTGTAAGGCAGGTGCTAGACAGCTGCAGGGCCCTGGGGAGTTGCCTGCCGGCTAGATGAAGCTGGACTTTAGGGAAGAGGTCTCTGTTGGAGAAACTGCTAATCATCAAGTGAACATAATTGGAAGCTGTAAGTGGTGTAAGCTCCCAATGCTATAAGGATAGATATGGAGAAAGGACCCAAGAGCAGGCTCTTCGGTGAACCAGTGGTGAGAGGCCCGAGAGAGACGGCAGGGTGACTAAGAATAAGGAGTCAGGAAGATGGGGTATGGTATTTTGGAAGCCAAGTGCAGAAAACGTTTGACAGAGAAGACTGATCATCTGAGATTCATGTCAAATGCTATAGCCGGGTTCAAAAAGGGAAGAGAAAACTAGCCAGAGCCGAATGGAACACTTCTGAACTTTCTATAAGGGCAAGATAAACCTATATACAATGAACTGAACTTGAGAGTGTATTTATCCCCACTGATAACTCACTGAAGTGACACCAGAGATACTATAATCACATGTTAATGCACAAGCACCCTAAGAAGCTAGGCTGCCTGGCTGAGGCTCTTTCTCCTCCTCTGAACTGCCAGCAGATACTGACATCAAAGCATAGTTTCTAGTTAATTGGTCACCCCAGGAAGTTCAGAGAAAACAAAAGCCCCAGAGACAGAAATCTCCCAGGAGATTGGAAAGGTGATTTCATCCTAGAGGAAGTCCTAAGAATAAACATGGAAAAACTCTGAGAGGGCTAGAGTGGACTTTGTGGGTGAGTTCTTGCCTATTCTGTGCAAGGTCTGGATTCCATCCCCCAACACAGCAAAAGCCAACTGATCAATGAACTTAAAAAAGTTAAAACTCTTAAGTGAAACAGAGAGGAAGAATCAAATTTAAACAGTAAAGGTCAAAATTCAAAAGTATTACTAATCTCAGATGTCTCAATTGCTGTTCAGACAGCAGAAAATGCTGGCCACATCCCTGTTCTCCATGGGTCTGCAGCAGGGATAGGTCCTGACCTTCCCATGTCTTTTCACTTCCAGCTATACACCCTCCTGGAACACAGGGGGTTCTCTTATCACCACAAACTGCCTACTTTCTGAAATTACCACCCAGGAACACACCACCTCAGCTGTTTCACCCCTGCCTTTGCATCTTTCTTCTCCTGCTTCCCACAACCTTTAATCCAGCGTCCACATTACCCTCTATGGATACTTAATGAGCACCTGGCCACACCCCCTCCTGTCTTTTATTTCATATTGATGGTCGTAAGGAAGAAACTGGGCCTTGTGTGTGTGCTAAGTACATACCTACCACCACCAGGAAAAACATGCCTGGCTTCCCTTCTCCTCTTTTTATGCCTTCAAAGTCAAATTAAAATTTAAATTAGAGGAGGGTATAGTGCCAGATGCCTTTAATCCCAACAGTAGGCAGATCTCTACTGAGTTTGAAGCCAGCCTGGTCTATAGCTAGCTTCAGGACAACGAGAGCTAAATAGTGAAGCCTTGTCTCAAAAATAATTAAATTGGCCTATGGCTTGCTGACTGTATCTTCCTCCTGGTCTTCTCTGATTTCTGCTTCCCAGCTCAGTCCCTCACAAACTGCTGCTTTGCCAGGTTCTCCTCCAGGGCCTGACGGGGCACATCACAGTCAGAAAAGGTGCTCCTCTACACCTGTTCTACAGGGCCACATAGAGAAAATCTGTCTCATTAAAACAACAACGACAAACCAACAGCAAAAATATAACATTGAGGTGCAATTAGGGTAATGACTGAGAAGGCAGTTTATAACTGTAAAACGTTCACATGGACATGGCTCAGTGGCAGGAGCCTGTGCAGTATGTGCCAGACCTTGGGGTCAGCACTGTAAAATGAAGAAAAGAAGCAGAGAGATCTCAAATTAATAATCTAATTCGACACCCCAAGAAAGCAGAAAAATATGCAAACCCAGCCAAACTCAGGCAAAAGAAAGAGAGTGCAAAAACTAAGAGTGGACATTCATAAGGCTAAGTTAGAGGATCGAAGGCAAAGCAGAAAGAGGAAGGCTGTTTCTCAGGGATGGGATGTCAATCAAATCTATGAACAAATAAAAAGGGGAAGCAAAACAATCGTCCATTAGGTATCATTACAGAGTCTATCAAATATTTAAACAAGAACGTCAGTCAAAATGCAAAGGGATTAGAATAGCTAAAATGATTTCGGAAAAGTAGGGATCAATCTAGCAAGCTTCAAGATGTATCATGGAGGTACAGTAGTCAAGACTGCAAACGTCCCTAAAAAGAGTCCATAGAGAAGTCAATGGAACCGGGAATGAGTCTGCAGAAGTATGGCCGCATCTAACAAAGGCACAAAACCAGTTCTGACGGTGAAGGAAAGTCCTGTGAAGAATTGGTGCTGGGATGACTGAGCATCCAAACAAAAACATTAGCCAGGTCCAGAACTCCACAGGCTTTATAGAAAATGGACCAGAGGGCTCAGTGTGAAACTAAAAAGCCACTAAGGGGTGAGAAAATAAAGAAAATCTTTAGTCTTGAAGGCTAGACAAAAATTAGACTAGACACCAAATAGGAAAGTACACAAGAGGAAGCCTAAAAAAAAGACTGGACAACATCAAAATGTAAAATTCTCTGTCTGCTAAATACCATGAGGAAGAAAATGTAAGCTACAAACCGGGAGAGGACATTTGTAAACTACGTATCTAACAAGACTAAAAATACGTAACGAATCCTTAAAACTCGACAGTAGGAAAACGCATTTCTTTTTTTTTTTTTTCTTTTTTTTTTTTTTAAAGATTTATTTATTATATATGAGTACATTGTAGCTGTCTTCAGACACACCAGAAGAGGACATCAGATCCCATTACAGATGGTTGTGAGCCACCATGTGGTTGCTGGGAATTGAACTCAGGACCTTTGGAAGAGCAGTCAGTGCTCTTAACCACTGAGCCATCTCTCCAGCCCCGCTA
>NW_021604712.1:9886990-9938466 GCF_004785775.1 Grammomys surdaster | reverse complement strand
GCTGGGAATTGAACTCAGGACCTTTGGAAGAGCAGTCAGTGCTCTTAACCACTGAGCCATCTCTCCAGCCCCGGAAAACGCATTTCTAACAAGAAATAAGGAGAGCTCTCGCTGAAGTGGGCAGCACAGAGGGCTAGTAAACTCTGCAAAGATGATTAACATCACCAGCCACCCCTAGCCCCCAGACAAATATGAATTAAAACCACGTATTGTTAAATAGCATCTATTGGGTGACATTGCCAAATGCCGAAGACACATAAAACACGGGATGACCCAAAGATAGCTGGGGGAGGGGTGTGTGATACGGTACAGTCGCTCTAGAATACAGTTTGGCACTGTCTCGTAAACTAAGCATGCAAGTACCAGAACCTGAAAATGTACCATTAGACATTTATCCCAGGGAAATGAAGACTGAGATTCATACAAAAACGTGCACACAAATATTCCCAGCAGCTTTCGCTGTATCTCAAAACTGGAATTAGCCCAATAATTTCTTCAACCAGTAAACTGGTCAAAGCAACTGTGTTCCGTTACTCATAGAAAGAACCACACTAAAGGTCTGCAATAACTTAGATCAATCACTAGGAAATTACGTTGAAGGACGTCAGTCCCCAATGTTTCACACTGCTTAGAAAGGTTGCTTCTGTTTATACGCTATTTTGAAATGACAGCATTTTATGATTCGGTCATTACCAGTGAATAGGGTCTTGCTTATGGGGTGGAGGGAAGCTAGAGAAGGCAAACAGTTGTGAAAAGGGTGACATCAGCAGCCAGGTGTGGTGGCATATGCCTTAATCCCAGCAGAGGCAGGCAGATCTCGTGAGTTAGAGGTCTACAGATGCAGTTCTGGGACAGCCAGTCCTGGCTACACAGAGAACCCTTGTGTACAAACAAAACAAACAAAAAAAAAAGGTGACATCAGTGTTGGAAAGATACAATATATCTCCACTATGTTGATAGATCCTACACGGGGATACAATTGAACATAACTTAATACATGAAAGCAAATAAAAATTGGGAGATCTGAATGTAATCAATATATTGCATCAATGTTGTTATCCTGAGGGTGGTACAATATATGTGTCTACAAATCTTTAACTATTGTGTGACACTGGACAAAATAAATAAGACATTTCTCTATACTTAGAGCTCTCTGTCTTTCTGTCCCTCTTTGTCTCTCTCTCTGTCTCTCTCTTTCTGCCTCTGTCTGTCTCTTATTTAATTATTTATTTATTTACTTACTTACTTACTTTATTTATTTATTTATTTATTTATTTATTTAATTTGAGACCTGTGGGCCTGGTACTGGCCATGTATACAGAGCTGGCCTCCTCATTGATGTCCACCTACCTCAGCCTCCTAAATAATGGGATTAAAGGCATGAACCACCACGCTCAGCCCAGCTCTCTTTTTAAAGAACTGTTCTTTGAGACAGGGTCCTGCTTTATAGTCTTGGTTGGTCTGGAACTGGCTACATAGATCAGCTATTAGTCCAGCAGCTCAGCTTGTCTCCATTTATTCCAGGCTACTAGGACCCCATCTAAGAGTTGTAACAGGCCCCCTAAACCTTAGCAGGCCCCCAGACCTTAGCACAACTGACTCCATGATGGACGTGCCATTCAGGCTGTAAAACTCAGCACACATACGGCACCACCTGCCAAAAATGAAAACAAAGGCCTAATCCATCACAGTCCATAGTGCTGGGAAAGTCTCGAAATGCACCAACCCTGCTTTTTGGCTTCTGTAGTTCTGCTCGTGGCTAACTGTTGGTGTTAAATGAAGTATGCCAACCCAGGACATGTTCTTTTATGCTTAAAAGCCCTCCCTGAGAAAGGCTTGGGGCTACACTTGGATCCAGAACACCCAGTATAGTCTCTGGCTGGCTAATAAAGATTTTCTATTGGCTTAAAGCCATGTCGGAACGAACAGTCTTCTCTGGTGACTACTCCACAATCAGAGTGACACTCAAGAGTCTTTACTGCTTCCATATTCTTGGGGAGGGAGAGGCTAGACTATCTGGTCAGTTTCAGAGACTCCCTGAAGCTACTGTGAGTTGTTTATTTCCTGTCTTTATGAGCCATCCTGCAGGATGGATGCTTTTAATCTTACAAGAAACTGCTACACAACAGGGGCTCTTTGAATGGAAGTTCCAGATTCAAGGAGACTCTTTCTCAAAACTTAAGACAGGAGGAGTAAAGGAAGACACCAATGTTGACCTCTGGTCTCTCCACATATGTGTACACATGTGCACAGATGCATACCACATACACTTGGATATATAGATATGAATATATAAATACATACACAGAGTTCGTATAAAGAGTAACATACCAGTTTTTTATTTCGGTTTTGGTTTTTGAAGACAGGGTTTCTCTGTGTAGCCTTGGTTGTCCTAGAAGCTGCTCTGTAGATCAGGATGGCCTTAGACTTAGAGACCCACCTGCCTCTCTGCCTCCCAAGTGCTGGGATTAAAGGTGTGTACCCCCATCTTGGCTAAGGGTTACATACTCTTGGAGGTGGCTCTATTTTTCTTCCACAGGCATAATACTTAACACAGTAGCCTTTCTTTAAAAACTGAATGTGAGGAATATTGTCCTGTGATTACTTATCAACATATCAAAAGTGAAATAAAGTACATGCCTAAATCCAAAGCTCTGTAGCACTCCGTTTCACAGGGTTTATAAAGTTGCTTGTCTTCAGGATCTAGAAAGCAATTTCCTTGTGTCAAAACTCAAACTTCCTGAAATAAAAATGTCTTTGCTGGGAATGACTTATACTGTATTTTTCTTCATTGCATGCTGATAAAATGTCAGCGGGGTCTTTTAAAAGAGAAATTACATCTAAGTAGGGAGAATAGATCTGCATTGCATGACACCACCACAGACTGCCAAGAACCCTCTTAAGAAAACCAATACATAGCCAGGTATGGTGGCACACATCTTTAATCCTTACTTGGGTAACAGAGGAAGGCATATTTCTGTGAGTTCGAGTTCGAGGCTAGCCTGGTCTACAAAGGGTGTTCCAGCACAGACATGGGTGTTATACAGAAAAACCTTAAAAAGCTTAGATAGATGGATGGATGGATGGATGGATGATGGATGGATGATGGATGAATGGATGGATGGATGGATGAACAGACAGATAGACAGGCAAACTAAATTAAATTAAAAAAAGAAAAAAAACCATTACATATGGAAGCCAGGAGTAGTGATACACACCTTTAATTTCAGCAAAGGCAGGAGGATCTCTGAGTTTCAGGACTTCTAGAGTTACACAGAGAAACACTGTCTCAAAAAAAAAAATCAAACAAAAACAGAGAGAAAAAAAGAAACCCAATATGTTATTGTACTTCCACTCTGTTGCCCTACAACATGACCAAGATGTTCTCTTGCCATGGTATTTTCTACTTGTAAAATACATACTTCATCAAATTCAAGGTTTATGTCTAAAATGTAATGTTTTTATTTACTATATAAAATATATATTCTCTCTCTCTCTCTCTCTCTCTCTCTCTATATATATATATATATATATATATATATATATATACACACACACATATATATATATATATAATTCTCTCCATATAAGGCATTATGTTATATATAATATATACACATATATACATACATAGATATATATGTGCATATATATGTATGTATATTTATAATATAAGTCACAAGAGATGGTCCACATGTTACAGGATGGCTTCTAAGATAAGACAGACCCTAAGCATTAGAGTCCATGTCTTTGAATATATGTTTAGGATCTGGGAGTGATCGTCCTGGATTCTCATGATGTAATCTAGATCTGGTGTCAAATGTTCTTATCCAAGTAAGATGGAGGTTTGTCAGAGATAGAAGAAGGCAACATGAAGACAGATATAAAGGCTGGAAAGTCTCAAGGAGCCATGTACTAGTATGGCCACCGAAAGCTGGACCCGAGAGGGAACATATTCTCCCTGGAGTCTTCCAGGGGAAAGGCAGCCATGCCAGACTTTGAACCTCTACATACGTGAATACTTCTTAATAAATCTAAAACTAACAATGGAGAATATTTTTATAACTTTGGATTAGGGAAGGCGACTGTAAATATGACTTGGAATGAAGAAGTTTGAAGCACTGAGTGGATTTAAGAATATAAAAATGACTTGCTATAAATAAGAAACTTCCTGAATTGGTGGCTGTCCTATAAAAGTCAGTACTGGGTTGATGGGAAGCAGCAGATGGGAACAGCAGAGCTTGAGGAGGAAGATGGCAGCCCCCAAGGCTCAACCCCCAGGGTTGTTCCTCACATCTGGTGCGAGGGCAGGATCAGGCTTCTCCTCACCTCTCCTGGACTTTTGATGTGGGGAAAGTGACATCATCCAGTCGAGCAGCTGGTGAGGGACAGATTCACCTCATAGACAGATGCACCTAATGGCTTCTGGAAATCCCCTAAGGGTCAGTATTCCTCAGGCTTCTGGAGGGAGGTGGGTACTAGACCTGCAGTACACATTTCCACTGAATATAGTTATTAACCCCGATGACAGGCTATTTGAACAAGTTAGCTGTGATGGCACAGCCTTTGGGAAAGGATCTCAGGTGGACTTCAGCCCAGAACTAACCTTCAGGTCATTTCAAGGGCTGTACAATCCTTAAGCCCAGCAAGGCTGCCCCTGTGTGTCATCCTTCTCTACCAAACTTTGACATGACAGGTGACCCTGAAATTACCACCTGTTGTACCAATCAGAAAAACCTGGAATCGGATTTCTAGAAATTTCTTTCTCATCATTCCCCCCCTCTCAATTTTATTTTCTTTAATCCGGAAGTGATTTGTTTTGCCACTACTATGCTGTTATTTATAGAATGTGAAGTTGTCTTAGTCACAGTTCCATTGCTGTGATAAAACATCATGAGGGCTGGCTTACAGTTTCAGAGGGTTAGTCCATGGTCATCATGGTGAGAAGCAGATGGGCATGGGGCTGGAGCAGTAGCTGAGCGCTTACATCCTGATCCACAGCAGCAGACAGAGAGACTGAGCCTGGCTTGAGTTTTTGAAACCTCAGAGCCCACCCATCCCCCAAGTGATAAATCTCCTCCAACAAGGCCACATCTCCTAATCCTTTCCAAACAGTTCTCCTCAGGACTGAGTACTCAATCATATGAGCCTATGGGGTCTATTCTCATTTAAATCACAACAGATTTTACTCATGGTGGAAATGCTTGCCCCTTCCCCAGATCAATGTGAAGATGACCTTCCAGATGCTGTCAACTCAGATTTAATCACTGGTTAATACCCAGCGTTTGGAGTTAGTTCTCTGACCTTCAGAATTGCCCCTGTATATGTGTACAGTTATATATAAACCATCATTTGAAACTACAGAAGAGGATGAGGAAAACAAGAAGGAGAAGGAAGAGAAGGAAGAGGAAGAGGAGAAGGAGGAGAAGGAGGAGGAGAAGGAAGAAGGAAGAAGGAGAAAAGGAGGAGAAGGAGGAGAAGGAAGAAGGAAGAAGGAGAAAAGGAGGAGAAGGAGAAGGAAGAAGGAAGAAGGAGAAAAGGAGGAGAAGGAGAAGGAGAAGGAAGAAGGAAGAAGGAAGGCAGAGGCAGGTGGATTTCTGAGTTCGAGGCCAGCCTGGTCTACAGAGTGAGTTCCAGGACAGCCAGGGCTATACAGAGAAACCCTGTCTCAAAAAAAAAAAAAAACCAAAACAAAACAAAAAAACCAAAAACCTAAAGGGCTGGAGAGATGGCTCAGTGGTTAAGAGCACTGACTGCTCATCCAGAGGTCCTGAGTTCAATTCCCAGCAACCACATGGTGGCTCACAACCATCTGTAATGGGATCTGATGCCCTCTTCTGCTGTGTCTGAAGAGAGCCACAGTGTACTCACATACACAAAAAAATAAAATAAAATAAATAAATAAATAAATAAAGCTTTATTTAAAAAAAAAAAGAAGAAGGAAGAAGGAGAAAAGGAGAAGGAAGGAGAAGGAGAAGAAGAAGAAAAGAAGAAGAAACAAGAGGAGTAAAAGAAGAAGAGGAGGAGAAGGAGGAAGAGGAGGAGAAGCAGGATGAGCCATCACCTGGGGAACTTTAAAAGAACTATAGAAACAAAAATGGGGTGGGAGGCAGTCAGGCAGCTTGGGCTAAAGGTAGACTAAGAAGATAGAGGTAAAGAAGTATTATTATCAGATAATGTAGAAGATCCCTAGCTCAGGAGGCTGAGATGCAACAACCCTACAAACCAGAACAGCTTGTGTTTCTCAAGAAGAAAATGAAAAAGAGAGATGGGAGAGGAAGATGAAATCCTGCTTTACAAATGTTAATGGCCAATCTCTGTGGAGGCTCTAAGCACAATGCCAATCCTGTGAAGCTCTCCAACTGTGTGAGAATTGATGCTCTCTTGGGTGTTATGATTTGGATCTTAAATGTCCCCCAAAGGTTCATGTGTCAAAAGGCTTGGTCTCCAGCCCATGACACTACGGGAAGGAAGGTGGTGGGCCTTCAGGAGCTAGGTAGGGCCTAATGCTTAGAACTTAGGTCATCTGAAGAGTGCCCTTGAAGGAACTTTGAGACTGGCATGCTTCTTCCTGTTAAGTTGGTTTTCAAGTCTTTTATTGTTTCACAGAAATGGAAAGCTGACGAACAGAGCAGGTTCAGGAGGTAAACAGGGATTCCATTTCTCTCACCTCTTCATCCTGGTCCTCTCATCTGCAGCAGTGTAAGGCTTTGCTTTTCCTCCCACCCTTCCTCCTTTATCCTGAGCACACAGAAGACATTTCATCCGAGCAACAAGCCCTTGTTACTATAGTATCACTGCGGTGACTCAGGAATTAGAAATGATGTTCTGAAGGGTGTCGTTCAGTCAAGTGCTATTAATGGCATCAAGAAATGAGTCTCTAAAGGGCAAGAAATACTCAGGAATAAGCTCGCATTTTCTTGATTCTTGATTTCCTGGTTTTTATAAAGCCATTTGTTTGCCACTCAGTTTCCATTCTGCCTTAGGGACTGTACAGGGGCAAATAACAAGGCAAGGGCACGCCCATGGGCTGTAGGTGTCAGTCTCTCAGTCTACCTCTGTACCTCCAACTCTCACCAGGACAAAGTTCAGGGCGTGCACTGGTGCAGTCACACGTCACAAATCACAAAGAATACACTACGGAGAGAGATCAAGATGCCGCCCTCACGAGTCTGAGCAGCTATCACAAAAATACCACACACCACAGACTCAGTGGCTTAAATAATATTAATTACTTTTTCTTTCTTCATTTTATTCATTATTATTGCTATTGTTGTTACTATTGTTATTACTACTATTATTATTATTTGGTGTGTGTGTGTATGTGTTGTTGTTGAGACAGGGTCTGACTATCTAGATCTGGCTGTCCTAGAATTTATTATGTAGAGCAGGCTAGCCTGGAACTCACATTGGTCCACCTGCTTCTGCCTCCTGAGTGCTGGGATTAAAGGCCTGTGCCTCCACACCCAGCTATAAATTAATTTTTTATAGTTCTGGAGACTAGAAATCCAGAATCAAGGTGCTAGCATGGGTCAGATCCCTGATTCCACAGTGGAGATGGCTCTCTTCTCCCTCTGTCTTCTCACAGTTGGGAACAGAGGAGGAGTCTTTCCTAAGAGCAGTAATCCACTCCTGTGGAGTCTGTCCTCCTGACCTAATCACCACCCAGGGGCAACTCTTCAAAACACCATCACTTTGGCAGTAGAAGAAAGCACAGAGATTTAGTCCTTACTGTGGGGACTGGGTACACCAAGTACGAATGTGAACTAATGAATTACAAGCACTATGTTCAAAAATTTTCAATTAATAGACTATTGATAATTATTTCCTAATGGCCTTCACACTGATTTGATGTGTAAATCATCCATAATGATGAAGACTTGGCAGGTAGGCCAAGAAGAAACAGCATGAGTTTAAGGACAGTCTAAGCTACAGAGAGAGATTTGGTCCCCCTATCAAACAACTATGAGATGTTCAGTGAGGTATCTGTAAAGTACAGTTTGTCATCAGAGTCTGGACAAGAACTCAGAAACCATAAAATCCACATCCTTTGTACTACAAATAAGCCACATGATGAACACAGTGTCACAGTACAAAAGGCAAGGCTAGAAACCAGTCTTCTCTGCCTACTGTGAGAGTCTGACTCTAACAGTGTAGAGCCTGGATCCCAGTAGACATGGAGTCAATTGCTGAACCTCTCAGTTCCGTGTGGGCAAAATGGCTACAAGCTATGTATTACTTCAACTATGTAATGTGATTAAAAAATCAAGTTAATATTAGAGAGACAAACACACTGCACTCATTTTATAGATGGGGATTTTTTTTTTTTAAAGACAATTTCTCTGGGTAGCCATTGTGTGGCTGTTTGTCTTAGGGTTTCTATTCCTGCATAAACATCATGGCTAAGAAGCAAGTTGGGGAGGAAAGGGTTTATTCAGCTTACACTTCCACATTGCTGTTCATCACCACAGGAAGTCAGGACTGGAATTCAGGCAGGTCAGGAAGCAGGAGCTGATGCAGAGGCCATGGAGGGATGTTACTTACTGGCTTGCTTCCCCTGGCTTGCTCAGCTTGCTTTCTTATAGAACCCAGGACTACCAGCCTAGGGATGGCACCACCCACAAGGGGCCCTCCCCCATCGATCACTAATTGAACAAATGCCTTACAGTTGGATCTCATGGAAGCATTTCCTCAACTGAAGCTCCTTTCTCTGTGAGAACTCCAGCTTGTGTCAAGTTGACACAAAACCAGCCAGTATACTGTCCTAGAGCTGGCTCTATAGGCCAGACTGGAACTCAGAGATCCACCTGCCTCTGCCTCCTGAGTGACCAAATGGGGTATTTAACTACAAAGAAGAGAACTATTTGTGGATATACTATCACTTAAAGATATGTAGTAAGCACATATCAAAATGGAAATTCTGCTGGAAATGAAAATAATAGATATTCTTTGTCCACTACTACAAGCTAAGCAAGCCAGGCCTGCCAGTGTGACCCTCTAATACCTCAATGACCTGGGAGGCTGAAGCAGGAGGATGAAAAGTTCCAGGCCAGCATGGGGAACTTAACAAGATTCTGACTCAAAACAAAACACAAATAAAGTGAGGGGGTTACAGGGAGAGTCTGAGAGGCCATCAGGTGGGCTGTTAGAGTCAAGAATGGGAAAACCTGCCATGATCTCATTGGTAGAGGGCTAGCTTAGCATACATGAAGGCCTTGGGGTCAATCTCCTGGTACAATATGAAGCAAACAAACAAACAAAACAGAAAACAAACAATGGATCAATAACGAACCCCACATGAATAGGCTGTATTTCCAGTTGGATTTTACCAAATGTCCCTTCATTTCTGAGGCCATTCTTACTATGATTAGAGGGTTCTGTTAAGCACAATGGTTCTGTTCTGATTTCATCTTCAGACTACCCAGGTTTATGCCTCTTATCGTTCTGCTTATTTTGTTCTTGCCCGTGTTCTTATGGTGACAGCCCCATTCTAACATTTCAGGTAAAAACAAATATACACAAACAGCAACGGGCCTTACCTCCACAGGAACCACTGTGGGAAGACTCCCCATGTCTGCAGAAAACAGCCCAGTGTGATGGAACTTGGGAGGCACCACCCCCACTCCCATTTATAAATTTCCTTTGTCTGTTTTGGGCTTTTAATTTGGCTCTTCTAATTAGCTTATTGAGGCTCCATGGCTGGACCTGGCTTGGAGCATAGATTGCGGCCCACCATTTCAATAATGAAAGTAGAAAGGGACAACCATCAAGGCTGAGACACCCTGGCAGTTTATGCAGTGATAAAAGGTGATGGCAATAAGCTGGTGGTGCTGCACCCCTTTATTCCTAGAGCTCAGGTAGCAGAGGTAGATCTCTGTGAGTTCAAGGCCAGACTGGTTTCTGCAGAGAATTCCAAGCTAGAACTTTTACACAGAAAAACCCTGTCTCAACTTCCTCGGACCACCTCCCACCAAAAACAAACAAACAAACAAAGGAGTAGTCAATTAAAATTCAGATGATAGGGCTAGAGAGACAGATGCCTCAGTAGTTAAGAGCACTGGC
This sequence comes from Grammomys surdaster, assembly GCF_004785775.1. Lineage (NCBI taxonomy): Eukaryota > Metazoa > Chordata > Mammalia > Rodentia > Muridae > Grammomys > Grammomys surdaster. Next base: position 9,928,404 of record NW_021604712.1, on the reverse strand, counting down.
TGTTCTTCCAGAGGATCTGGGTTCAATTCCCAGCACCCTCATGGCAGCTCACAACCATCTGTAACTGCAGGATCAGGGGATCTGACAACCTCTTTTGTCCCCTGTAGGTTCAGACATACAAATGGTACACACAGGCACACATGTAGATGGAACATTCACATATAGTAAAAAATAAAATAAAATCCAAATAGTTTCCAAAACAACATGACTTTTCAAGTCTCACCATATGTGATTATTATTATTATTATTATTATTTATTATTATTGCATTCCAGTGTACCTGAAATGAGGAGCAGGAGCCTGCGTGTAGTGGACTGTTGACTATTTTATTGGTTTTTTGACACAGGGTTCTCTGTGTAACAATCCTGGCTGTCCTGCGATTTGCTCTGTAGATCAGGTTGGTCTTTAACTCACAGGAGTCTGCCTCCAAGGGCTTGGATTAAAGCTGTGTACTACCAGGGTCACCTGGCAAGCTTTTATCTTGTTTTAAGAACGGAAAAACTTGCTATTTATCTAATGTCCTAGCACATCCAAGAAAATCTGCGATTGCTGTCAAGAATTTAGTCATAGATCTAGGTTGGCTGTCTAAACTGGAAAATAAACTTTTATTTCTCCCCACACTGAGAAACAAAAAGACTCTATCATTGGCTTTATTCTCACATTTAAGCTCAATAATTTTTATGGTTCAATGAGAAAACAACTTAGGGGAATAAAACAATTCAAGACTTCTCCAAAAATACTTTGGCCACTAACTGAATGAAGCCACGGGGACATGTGATTGAAGGCAATGATAGCCTTAGACCTGGGTGAACATCCATGCTGTGAAGCCAGGCCCAGACCTACCTAACCATATTCCCACTGTCCATTCAGAAGAAGTATTTCTTTACTTCCTCTCTATGGGGGGGGGGGATCTCTGCTTACAGTTTGTAAGCACCCTGCACCACTGCCCAGAGGATCCCAGGGTGCAATTATGACACACCTATCCACGGGGGCCCTAATATCTCCATAGCCTCACCCGAAGACCAAAACTACATTTCTCTTTCTTTCTTTCTTTCTTTCTTTCTTTCTTTCTTTCTTTCTTTCTTTTTTTTTTTTTTTTTGGTTTTTTGAGACAGGGTTTCTCTGTGTAGTTCTGGCTGTCCTGGAACTCACTCGGTAGACCAGGCTGGCCTCGAACTCAGAAATCCGCCTGCCTCTGCCTCCCAAGTGCTGGGATTAAAGGCGTGCGTCACCACCGCCCGGCCCAAAACTACATTTCAACCGTGCTCTAGGCAAGAGTTGATTTCATAGTCACAAAGAGTATTGAAGGCAGAGTCTTAGACACCTGCTAATCCCCGACATTCATTCATGACACAAGTGTGTTTTTTTTAATGGTTTTATTCAGCTAAGGTTCACATTACATAAAATTAAGCCATTCAAAGTACACAGCTTGGGTTTACATATAGTCATAAAATTGTGCAGCTACCATTACTTAATTCTATAGTTGTAGGACCCTATAAAGAAATCCATGCCTGCTAGCAGTCACCACTACAAGCCACCAGCAATTCCCTAGACCCTGGTAGTCACAAATCCATTTTCTATAGCTAGGAATTTGCCAATTCTGAGCTCATAATTGATGTATGTGTGGCCTTTGGGGACTGGCTTCTATCATTCAGCATAATCTTTGCAAGGTTTGTTCCCAGTGCCACATGTATCTGTACTGTTTCCTTTCATTCTGTCTTAGTCATTGTTTCACTGCTGGGAAGAGACACCATGACCAAGACAACTCTTATGAAAGGAAGCACTTAACTGAGGACTGGCTTACAGTATCAGAGGCTTAGTCCATTATCATCTCGGTGGGGAGCACGGTGACATGCAGGCAGGTGTGGTGCTGGAGAAGGAGTTTGGAACCACATCCTGATCCACAGGCAGAGGTGATGGTGGTGGTGGGGTTTGAAACCTCAAAGCCCATCCCAAGGGACATACTTCCTCCAACAAGGCCATACCTACTGCAACAGGCCACACCTCCCAATCCTTCTCAAATAGCGTCACTCCCTGATGACTAAGCACTCCAATATATCAGCCAATGGGGGTCATTCTTATTCAAACAACCACACATTCTAAACATTATTTTGTTAGATGGAGTACCAAATTTTTTAAATCAACATTTGGCTTATTCCCACTTCTTTATTATCATGAAAGAGTTTGCTATGAACGTTCATCTAAAATGTATAAGTTTATTTTACATGCTTTTAGTTACTGTATCTATGCACCACCCCAGGAACACATAGATTGCTAGGTCACATGACAACTGCCTTTCTCTAAAAGCCTGAAAGCTGCTTTCTACAGCAGCTTCTCTATTCGTCACTCCTGCCAGCATCCTTCCGGTCCACACTCTTCCCAACACTGGTGACTGTCTCTTCGATCAGAGCTCTCCTAGTGGATGTGAAGTGGCGGCTCACAGTGAAACTTCACCGTGGCTTTGATGCCTGAGATGTGGAGCATCTTTTCCGGTGTCGCTTAGCCAGTCATACGTTTTCTCTGGTGCTATGAGTAGGCTGTCCCCTCATTGCTGTTACTCATTCTCTATTGTAGATGCTAAATCCTTATCAAATATATGATCTGCAAATACTTTCTCCAACTATATGAGCTGTCCTCTCACTGTATTGATAGTATCATTTGAAGTCGTCCTTAGATGGATGAAATATAATTTTTTTTATCACTAATGCTTAGTAGCATATCCAAGAAGTTATTCTTTAATCCAAGGTGAGGATGATTTATTCTAGTTTCCTCCTAAGGGTCATACAGTTTTAACTCTTAATTCAGGTCTATGACAGGACTCACTTTGAGTTAATTTTTGTATACGGCATGGCATAAGGATCTAACTGTATTCCTTTGCATGTGATTAAACTGTCCTACCAACATTAGTTGAATTCCCACTGATTAAAAAATAATATTTTAGAGTTGGGCATGGTGGAGCATGTCCTTAATCCCAGCACTTAGGAAGCAGAGGCAGGTGGATATCTGAGATCATGGCCAGCCTGGTCTACAGTGTGAGTTTCAGGACTTCGTGGCAGTAAGTGCTTTTTCCTGCTAAGCAATCTTGCTGGCCTCAAGTGATTTTAATACATACTTCTAATTAAGAATCCATTAGTTGCCAGGCAGTGGTGGCGCACGCCTTTAATCCCAGCACTTGGGAGGCAGAGGCAGGTGGATTTCTGAGTTCGAGGCCAGCCTGGTCTACAGAGTGAGTTCCAGGACAGCCAGGGCTACACAGAGAAACCCTGTCTCGAAAAACCAAAAAACAAACAAACAAAACAAACAAACAAAAAAACTCTTTGTATCTGGAATGTAAATAGTGATTGAAGGGAAGAGAATATTTTGCTCTTATTTGGATTTCAAGCATTACCTCATATGTTGCTGAAGACTAACAGCAGCGATGTACAGAGAGTAATTACAAGAAGTGACTGATTAAGTCACATATGGTGATTTAAAGCATGATTCACCGAAGAGCATCATTGTGTAGAACGGGTTGAGTGAGGGAAGTGAGGCTCTTTGACAAATGCCTCTGGACAGGATGCTATGGGAAGCTCTAGAAGCTAGCTACCTGGTGTGGGGGAAACCATAAATGGGAATAAAGGAAAGAGGGGTGACAGGAGAGGAGGCCAAGGCACAGCTGCAGTTGAGGCACAGGCTCCTTACACAAGAGGCTGTAGACCAGGCTACTGGTGCTGGTCCTGGAGAGGCAACCACAGAAATGTGGTCAGCTGCCTTATGGATGATGGGTCACAGGAGGCAGAGCCCAGAAGTACGAAGGAGATTATTGCAACATCTTATGATGAGGGCCTAAGAGTTCTCAGTCCACAACCAGCTCTAAGATCTCTCAATCTAAACTGATAGATGCATTCTGAACTAGAAGAATGTTTTGTTTGTTCTTTTAAATCTAGAATAGCAGATTTTTCTCTACAATACCAGACAGGGGGAAGGTGAAGACAAGAGTTTCCTATAGTTCCCCAGCTTCAGCACAGTCGTTCCACGGGCCCAGGCAGAAATACTCATTCATGTACCCAACTAGGTCCTGGTAAGAACTTATTCCAGTTTACGACCTGTCTCTATGCTAATGTAACCACGTAAAGAGAGAAAACAACATGTATGTATTCCCAGGACAATTCAGAGAGTGTGTGGGCAGGGGCTAGTCTTCAGAGGTGAGAAAATGCAAAGTAGAATTAACCTTTAAACTTTAGTGCACCTGACCCAGAAGACAGATGACACTTCTGTTTAGCTTGCTACTTAACATGATCTTGAGCTCCTGGCTTGTGGCCTCTCATGCGGTAATGAAAATATATCATCCCTGCAAACATTTTCTGTCTGGTGTTTTCCTTCCTCATGAAGCTGGGGCAAACAGACCTTCCAGTAATTCGAGCAGTAAAGGTTTTGGCTTTAGTCTTCCATGTTCCCCTGAGGATTGTGAGCATAGCCAAGGGTATCAATTCACCTTTATTTGTCTTAGATGTGAGGTTTTCAAAAGATATATCATTTTCAGGATGAAAAAGCTGCCTCTGGCTCTAAGATAACTTACCTTTTCTTTGTTCCCAGGTCACCTGTGTCTTCTTGCCGAGTGTGCACTCACTGAGGGTAGGCACTGCCTGTCTCAATTTAGTAAACAAGGTTGCTGGCCCCCAGCAATTACTGAGACTCACTAGAGTTTCTGAATGCCAGTGCCGTGGATCTCCGATCTCTTGGGCTTCAGATTCCTGCAGAGCACAGGGCCAATTCAGACAAGAAGAAAGGCAGTGGAGAAGGACCTGGAAGCTGATCCATGATGGTTTACAGTCTGTTTTATGGTGCTAGGATTTCTTCAGATCCCTGCCCATCTTCCTATCATGACACATTTCTCACTGGTTAACCGTGCCTGTGTTTTCTGTCCTACATATTTTTTAGACTTTGGCATGCTTTCTTCTTGGTCTTATTGAGTACCAAGGACTAGGTTTGTGTACCATTTGTTACTTTTTAATTGTTTTGCTTTGAAAACAAACAAACAAAAATAATGTTTACAAATCTCCTTTCTACAATTAAAACAAGTTATGCAATATAAGGAAAACGCTAAGCTAAATTCAAAAGACTTAATCTTGCCTTTTCTTCTCTGGAAGTAGTACGCCAAAGGGGACCCTTCACACACTAAGATTTGGAGGTCAGGAAATCATGGCTGCTTGTGTGCCCAGATCTCCAAATTTTGCTTGAGTTGGAAATCTTCAAGGGGGTTTTAACGTGTTTGTTGTTGTCTTTTGAGATAGCGTTATGTTTCTGGCTAGCCTGAAACCCAGTATGTAGACCTGACAGGCCTTGAACTCAAGAGATCTATCTTCCTCTGCCTCCCTAACATTGGGATTAAAGACTTGTGCCAACCTATCTAATCTACAAGTGGATTGTTAATGGGTAAGCCAGCTAAGAAGACCAGGAAACTATTCAAAGACAAGATTAGATGGCCTGTCCCATCCTTGATTTGGCTACAAAGATCAACACCAATACTTTTGATAGGATAAGTATTGCACTTTCAGCGCTTCCTGAGGACAGGGACTGCCAGAAAGATACAGAAAATGTTAGCATAAAACACTGATTTAAAGATGGAGGGCAGGAGAATGGAGCAGGTGATTCATGTACATTTTGATTAAGCTCTCGGCTCCTGCTACTTCATGTTGTTGATGGTTTTACCTGCCCGATCCACTACATCCTCAACACATAATGCTCCCCATATTAGCGGCTGCTATTTCTTCTATCTTCCGAGAAGAGTGGCCACATCTGAGATGTTTGATATGTTAGCTATGATCATGTTCAGGAGAAGTATATTTTTATTTGTAACAGAATTGATTTAACAAACGTTTCCTAAATGAGAGAATTAAGTACTGTCTTAGGGGTTTACTGTTGTGAACAGACACAATGACCAAGGCAACTCTTATAAGGCCAACATTTCATTGGGGCTGGTTTACAGGTTCAGAGATTCAGTCCATTTTCACCGAGGCAGGAGCATGGCAGCATCCAGGCAGGCATGGTACAGGAGCTGAGAGTTCTACATCTTCATCTGAAGGCCATTAGGAGAAGACTGGCTTCCAGGCAGCTAGAATGAGGATCTTAAAGCCCATGCCCACAGTGACACACCTACTCCAACAAGGCCACACCTACTCTGACAAGGCCATACTTCCTAACAGTGCCACTCCCTGGGCCAAGCATATCCAAACCACCACAGATACAATGCACAAATAGATAAAACCTTGGAAAGTCTCTAAGCAGAAGAACACTGATACAATGAGGAGCCCCAGCAGCAAAGAGGGTGATGATGAGGAAAGATAACCAAGCCCCAGGAGGCAAGCCAAGGAGCCTGACACCCAGGCAAGTATGTGGACCTGACCCCTTAGGAGTCTTAAGGGGAAGCAACCTCTATAGAGGAGGAGGATGCACACAGAAGAGGCAAAGAAATGAGATGGGATTCTAAGCTGAAACATGCATGCACCCCATCTGATTCCGATCAGTTCACATCAGCAGGCTCTGCACTGGCAACCAAGGACCACAAGCTCCCTAAGAGCAGCCTCTCATCCCTGATTGGTAACAGGACAGAAATAAATCTGCAATTAACAATCTCAAAGGCATACTTTCATCATGGGCACTTAGGAGAGGGGAAACAGAGCTGGCATAAACTTTGATGTAAATACAGCTTTAAGGGTTTTTTTTTTTCTCCTTCTTTTAGTGATGTGACACCTTCTCCTTGACAGAAATAGCAGCATATTAATTCTCTGCTAAACTTTCTCTTGAAATGTGCGTTTACGTCTGGCATGACTTTATCCCTGTGTCACCTGGTCCTGCCCCCCCCCACATTCCTGTTCCTCCTGGCAACACCCACCCAAATCTCAACACATTTTTTTCCCTCACAAATTTAGCATTAGCTTAAGTCATTAACTATATTTAGAGAGTTCCTTCATCCTTTCTGCAATATAAAGGACAGCTACAGTAATGTGTGTGTTTCGTTTAGAAGAAAAAGTGATCATTTTTAATCGATATGTTTAAGTGTGTGTGTGTGTGTGTGTGTGTGTGTGTGTGTGTGTGTGTGTTTCTGATAGACGCAGGTTATGATGAAAACTCCACACTGGTCAGAAAACAAGAAGGGAACATTCTTCATTTTATTATGTGAGCGTCCCACACAGTCTGTTGTGTGGAATTTGTGTGGGGTCTTATTTACTATATTACAAAAGCTGTCCTTCGTGTGTATTTATGCAGAGGAGGAAAAAGGGCCTCTTTTATATAAGTCAAATGTCACTTTAGAGAATATTACTCTGGAATGCCTGGAAAGCATTCCGTGGTTTTCGGATCCCCTGAAAAATAGGATTTGCTTTGCACAATAAGTCAACAGGAACAATGTGCATAGGATGATAACGCAGCCTTCTGGCTGGAAGCTAGAGATGCCAGAACTGAGCAAGGAGAGCCACTGGCTGCGTGAGGCAGGGCCCCAACCTGGGACAACTTGGAAGGAAAGATAGCAAGAGCGATAAGGGGGTAACCGCACTACCTCACAGACAACAGAGAGCCACCAGCAGTGACTCTGGGCACTCAGAAAAAGGCAAGGACACTGGGCCTGAGCCTGGTATAATGTCTTTCCAAGGATCCAGTCCCATCTAGATGGATGTCTCATGACACCATGTTTCTAGTTGCTCCCAAGTTCTCTGAATCCATACCTCCATGTGTTGGCTCAAGAGACTCATGTAAGACAAATAAGATGAACTATGTGTGATACAAAAGCAAAGAAGAAAGCGATTGCTAACAGCTAGTAGACTATCCCCCCTCACCCAGCAAAGTTCAACCATCAAAGCTGATTCAGGCCCAGACCTCACCTGCTGTTTGTGGGCAACTAAGAACATAGTCTTTAACTCTAAAACCAAAAGACGACTTAGGAGCAAAAGTTCCAAATCAAAGAACTAAACTGTTCATGTTTCTGATGAGGTCATGCTCATCACGATTATGATATAATCAGAGGATACGTTGTAAGGTCATAAGATTATGAGCTTATCAAGAAAGGCCCAAACTACAAACTGCTGAGGCTAGAAACAGCCCCTGCCTTCCTTTCAGATAGAGTCTTCCCAGCTCCTACATGGCCTACACAGGCTCCGTCAATGGAAAAATATTTCCTCCCCTTGCCTCTGCGTGGGAGTTTTTCATAGCTTTCCATTCTCTTTCCACAGAATTGGGTGTGTATATTCCCTTGAAAATTGTCTCAAGATGTAAAACTTTTCTTTTAGAAAACACTTAGGAAGCATCAGCTGAAGGTTGCAGCCGTAGCCCCTTGTTATCTCTCTGTTAACACCAGTTAGGAAGTTGCCTCACTCTGACCAGTGGCTGACCAATGACTTAGGGTGAAACAAGGAAACAGGGACTGAGGAGACCCCTTTCCCACCATGATCATGGCAGCTTTGTTTAAAGTCCACCCGTGATCTCCGATTCTCATCCATGTCTGTGTAGCTCTGAGGGTCATGGAAATGTCACTAACCCCTCAGGCCCCAATCAAGCAATGACAAGCAAGGACAATGTACAGTAAACATTTACAGACTTGCAGAAAAGGAAGGAAAAATAAACCAAGGCCACCTAGGCCAGGGTGTTGGTGCCCACCAAGTTCTCACTATTCAGAAAATCAAGCCAAGATTAAACTTCAAGGTTCCGGGGACATGAAAGGTTTTGCTAACAAAGTTTACAACTTCTTTCACGTTATAACGCACCAGTATTAGAACAAAATGAAACCGTAGAAGAAATCAAGAAGATTTATCAATGGATCACAACAAAGACTTGAAAAATACATAAGGGGATAGATAACAAAGATATACAGTAAATATAGATTATTAGAAAGCTGGGACTATCGAAAAATAAAAATATGTTAAATTAATAAATGTGTTTAATGCAACTGGGTAACTCTGAGAAAGATGAGGGAAGTTGGATTTTTAGCTCCTTCTTTAAACCCAAATTAGCTTCAAATGGATCTTGTTTTTCCTACATATGACTCTTCCTACAGAAGAGTCAGCAGACAATACCTGAAGCATGCAGGAAACAATACCCCACTCCAGCCACAAACAAAAAGAAATATTTGCAGTGCAGTCCAAGAGCTGCCTTCCCTCCAGAGATGTTGTGTGCTTTACTGTCTGTGGGAACCTTCTGGAGAGAGCCTGGGAAATGCTCACAAGACACTGTTGCAGGGACTGTCCATGGATTTCTGGTGGATTCATCAGTGCTTACTGAAATTTAGAGAACATGTATTTCTGCAATCAGAGCCACAGAGAGTTTACCCCACGCTCCCACAAGCTGATGCTCCACTTGAGGGTCAGGGCTCTCATTCACACTTAGATCAGGCTTGCCCACATATCCTTCCCCTACCCCGAAACCCTCACTGTTCTTTAGGATCAAACCCAGATCAAATGACCACCCCATAGACAGCAGCAGGTCATCATGATGTGGACCTGCAGCATCTTGAAGGCTGCATGAGCTCTGTTCATGCTTACATCTTTTAGAGCCAGGCTTGATCCGTTTTTGAATGAAAGAACAGATGAATGAATGATATATAAATAAGATAAACTGCATCTCAGGAAGGAAGGAAGGAAGGAAGGAAGGAAGGAAGGAAGGAAGGAAGGAAGGAAGGAAGGAAGGAGACGAACTAGCTCAGTTGGTCTCCTTAGTTGGTGAGTACAGATTAGAGTCAGGACTGACACTTTCCCAGTAAGTGAAAGGTTTAAAAAGAGGAGAAAGACATACAGCTTTTAAATCGTCTTCCAATGCACGTAAGGTTAATCTTGTAGGTGAAGATTATTTTTAAGTATGCAAAATTACATTACCTTACAGAACTCAGTATGAGTAACTGGTAATGAATCATGAATGTGGCAGGTTGGGTTAGATTTGATGAAACCAAAACCTCTTAAGCTCAGAAGCCTGGCTTGTTAAATAACAATGCTCCTGTAAACAGGCCTGTGAGATTTATTGTGCCCCTGGGAAAGTCTCTGGAATGAACACAGAAAATGCTTCTGTTGATTAGCCTTTTTAGCTCCAGGCCCTGTACTGACCTAAAAGGGAAAGCTCTGCCCTCCAGATTTTACATAATGTGCCCTTATCAATTCCTGTCAGGAGTCCCCCACAGGGCTGTCAGCTAGGGGAGGTGCTTCTGCCTGAGCCAAGTGCCCTGTGTCTCCAGAGCAGGCCGGGGAGTAGAGCCCATCACTCCTCAGCCAGCTCAAAGACTGAAGAGTGGGTTTAAAATGAAGACGGGATCCAAAGAGGAGGATAAGAGAAATTAATACAACCAACAAGATGATTAACGCATGCTAAGACAAAGAGCGGAAACGCTGTCCGAGTGTGTGCGATAACCAGCCCAAGGTCAGAAGGGAACTGTGGCCAGGCCCACAGCTTCTCTGGCTACCTCCTCAGGGCTGGCTCTGAAGTGAGAGGGATCATTTTTTTCAGAGGCAAGCCCTGGATACTCAAACATATTTTTACTGGATAAAGGAAAGGAAAGGAAAGGAAAGATACCCTTCTAAAGAGGACACAGAGCATCCATTTAGAGCCAGCAACAAGAAGCCTCTGTCAGCACTCCAGCCCCACTTACCCAACTTTTGGGATATTTCCCAAACAGTTCTAAAAAAGGTACTCAAAATGGGAATTAAGAGCAAAGACAGAGAACTCAAACATCAGGAAAGTAACCGGAGAACTAGAACATTCTAATAAATGTAGCATTCTCAATGGTGAGAGAATGGTTTGTTTTTTTTTTTTTTCTAGCCGGAATAGCATATCTTCATACACAACTCTCCTTCCCTCAATGGCCATCTTTCCCTGTGCTCCAGTGACCAAACCCTTCTCTGCTCATCCTTTCCCTTGGGTGTACCAGAAAAGCAGCTGTTAGACTATTGAGACTTGCCCCCATGATGTCAGGATGGCAGCTTTGTCCTGAGCATCCTAGGTACACTTGCAGAGGGTAAAATCTACTGCCCTGAGAGCTCTTCTTGTGAGCCACTGTGCGCTGGTCATATGGGAGACAGGCCCTAGGTGGTTCAGTCTTCCCAAATGATGCCTTAGCACATACATGAAGAAACTACCTCAGAACACCAACTGTGTATGTATACGAGTCCAGTCCTAGTACCATCAAGTCACAACTCCAACTGTGACTGAGAAACATCCACTCAGAGGACCACTCAGAGACTGAATAGAAATAAGCCACAAACTTTCTAATGACAAAATCCATCACAGAAGGGTTTGGATGGACGAACCGTGAGAAAGCATTTTATCAGGTTTCTTGCTGTACAACACTGGGAAAGTGCCCCAGAAATGTTGATAAAGAGCCAAGGGGGTCTTAGGTCCAGTTATGGCTCAATTCTCTGGAAGAAAGAAAAAACCTGTTGGGGTGCTTCTACAGATTGTGGGGTGCTTTGGAGGAGATGGAGCAGGATGAGTGTAGAGTTCCTGGCTGTAGAAAGGCAGGCCAGGTGGTTGGCTGTGGTTGGCTGTGGGAGGAGCCCTGCAGGCAGGAAAGCACCGGATGGCAGCCCACAGGCAGGCCCAGGTGTCTGTCCGCTGGATGGTGGGGAGATAACAGGGCCTTTCCTATCCAAAACACTGTTCCCATCCAAAGCTCTGTTGTTTGTTATTGTTTCCTCCAAACTCTAGAATGTTCTCGGGTCAGAGGGGTATTTTTACCGCGAGCATAAATACAGATTTAACTGTGTGATCCGAGATTGTGTGGAGTCTTCCTTTGATACTTAACTCTCCCTAAGATTTAAAAGACTTATTTTATTTCAGCCTTGAGCCTCAAATTCAGACTTCAAAATATAAAGCAAAGATGAAAGCCCAGACAAGAACAGAAAATGAAAATAAACAAAACACAGTTCAAAGATAGTACAAGGAAAACATACTTCAGATACTGGAGACAGCTGGTGCTCTGCTACAGTCCCTACAGGTGTCTCTCTCAAGCATTCCCCATGGATGTCTCAGACCTCACATCCATCCAGAGGTGACTCTTCCCTAACACACCCAAGAACACTGAGGATACTTAGCATCTCTGAGACTCAAAATCTTGAGACCTTGACATCTGTTCCTCTCCTCTCTTCCTTTCCTTCTTTTCTCCCTCCTTCCTTCCCCTCCACTCCCTTGCTCCTTCCTCCTCTTTCTTCCTCCCACTCCCTCCTTTTTTCCTTTCCTTCTACTGCATTCCCCACCCCCCAGACAGGGTTTCTCTTCTTTATAGACTTGGCTGTCCTGGAACTCGCTCTGTAGACCAGGCTAGCCTCAAACTCACAGAGATCCACCTGCCTCTGCCTTGGAAGTGTTGGGATTATAGGTGTGTACCACCACTGCCCAGCCTACTGCATTCTTTCTTTGGACTTTCTTTTGGGATTTTTGAGATAAGGTCTCAAGGTGTAGCTCAGGCTGACCCTGAGTTTAAATTCCTCCTGCTTCTTATAATTTCTGGGATTATAAATATATACCACCACACCTAACTTCACATTTATTTATCTGGAATTAAAAAAAAATGGTTCTATGATCTTTGGGTGGTAGTGTATGTTCTAAGTGTGAGTCATACCAAATATGAATCTTTCCCACTCAAATACTACAAATTGTGTTTGGGACAAGGAATTAAAATCTTTTTATCTCCCCTACCCTTAAGCCTTTTATGCAAATGTTTTAGGCCTCCTCATCCAGTAAAACCTTGTTTAAACAAAAGCCCTGCTGCACTGTTTTAAGAATTTGAGGGCTGAGAAAAGTGATCCTTGTCTCCTTGGAGCAGTGACTCCTTCCTCCTTCATTTTCTGTGTGACACTTCTTTTCAGACTAGCCAATAGAACAAGATTGTGAGGTCAGACCCTAGCCAGTGGAGGAAAAGCACAGCCAGTCCCTGAGTAAGAATGAAAATTAAACGTACTTCCTGTCTCTGTGTCAGCTCTTCCAAGTGGTCAGGCTTTGGTCTAGCCTGAGTCTCGCAGTGCGTCTCACCTGTCCACTTCACACAGCAAGGGAGGGCCTTCACCACAAGCTCTGCATTCACAAGATGCTCACAGCACTAAAGCCAGATGGTGACCTCAGAGATCCATAGCAGCAATGGAACACACATGCACAACAGTCATTCCAGCAGAAAGCCACCTCTGGGATTCCACGACACCTTTGAAATCGGGCTCTTGGAACAAAGGGGAGTTCTGCTGGTACATATGAGGACACAATTTGAAGAGGAAAACTGCCCAGGAGCGTGTTCGGGCTCAGCAGACACACACTTAGTGCTTGCTGTAGGGGAAGAGCAAGCTCTGCCCAAAACAGCATCAGAGCTTGGGGAGCATAGAGTAGCTCTAAGCAATCTTTTGATGTCTAATTGGCAAATACGTTTCTTACTAAATAGCCCCACTCATGAATGTATGCCATTACTGAATGCTTGTAAGAAATCTTGTGTGTCTTTCAGGTTAAAAAAAAAAGGGGGGGGGGCTCTTAGTTGCCCCCAAACACAAAAGTTATATATGACAGTTCTTTTAGGCAAATCCTAACCCAGTTGCTGAACACACACTAGGAGAAAGATAGATGCCTTTGCCCTGGGACTTAAGTGTGGAAGCTGCATCTCTCAAAGGCATCGATCCTTGTGATGGCTGTGTCTCCTTTGTGAACAAAATGAGAGATGGAGCCAGCTACACCTTTACCCAGCACTCAGGAGGCAGAGGCAATTGGATCTGAGTTCAAGGCCAATCTGGTCTACAGATCCAGTTCCAGGACATCCAGGTCTACACAGAGAAAGCCTTTCACAAAACAAAACAGACAAATAAAAACACAAAAAGAAAACTCAGGGATAGAAAGAAAAGCCATTCCCTTCTCCACCTCCTCTTGTGTCCCCAAATGTGCCACTCTCAGGAAGTTCCTCTGTTGCACAACATGGTTTTTAGGATAAGACAATACATATTCCATGTTCTTTGAATGGTGGTAACTACCACAATAAATAATGCTAAAAGAAGTGTGGTCACAGTAACAAAGACAGGGTCTGATCCAGGACAATATGGGAGTTGAGCCATCACTTCCAAGGCTTCCTTACTTTTGGAGGAGAGGAGAAGGAAGAGGAAGAAAAGGAGAAGGAGGAGGAGGAGGAGAAGAAGGAAGAGGAGGAGGAGGAAGAGGAGGTACTGGGGATAGAATCCCCCCCCCCCCCAGGGTGACAGTGAGGGAGTGGGTGAGGGACGAGGCTGCACCTCATAGCACAGCATAGCACAGTCCCTGCTGTGGATTGTCAGAGTCAGTCACCAGGATTACAGGAACTCGGTCCCCACAGCAGAGAGGGGGAGGGGTGGGGATGGCAAAAGCAGCATATTGCTGTTTCAGGATGTGATTGAGACTGGCATCACCGACCACGTGACCAGCCTCCTGAGCGCAGGAGTCAGAGACAATGCCCTGGGTTGAAAGAGGAAGCCACCCATTGTAAACTAGAAGAAACCTCAGCAAGTTGTTTGTGTTCTGTGTTCTCAGAGCTGACAATGTTGTCCGCAGTGACCACAGTGGCTTAGTCCATTGAGATGAAGGTCTGGGTAAAAGCGAGTGACCAAAACCTGACTTTAAATAAAGCTAAATTTTTTTTTTTATACTTTCGGTTCTCAGCTCGATTGAGAGCTTTTAAGACAAAAAAATGTCTAATTTCCCTCATGAAACAGAAAGTGGCCTTTAAGTTTTAAGCAGAACTTAACATGTGGCTATATCACTCTTCCTTTTCTTTTTTTTTTTTTTAACTTTTAAAATTGTATATGTATGGATTTCTTGCTTGCCTGTCTGTGTACTACATCTTGGTAAGGCTGGTGTCCCAGACAGTCATGAGCCATCCCTTGCGTACTGGGAATTGAACCCAGGTTCTCCCTTTGAGAACAGCCAGTGAGCTCTGAACAGCTGAACCATCTCTCTAGTCCAGAGCATCAGTCTCCCTCTATGGATATCATCCATGCTTCCAATGAAAATTGGCAAATGTCATGCTGAAAGGATTGCTACGTAAATCTAAATAAAAATTTGCATACATAAAGCAAAGTCACTGGGGCACTAGTAGAAGCAATAATACCAAGGGACATGATCTTTTAAAGGTGTTGGTGGGTTCTTATTCTCCTTGGAGAGTAACATGGAGTAAGTGAAGCTGGCTGATGAAAGGGTAAAACTTATCACAGGGGAGCTTATTTAATCTTAAATGTAGGACCGGTCTTATCTTAAGTACAGGCCCACACCCAGCAGTTCCTGTAAGGAATGCTAAACCCAAGTCTGGCTACAGGGACTCTCAGCAAAACCTTCCACTCCTGTCACTTAAGTGTAGCCCTGACAAGCACCAGAACCATCCACAGACTTTGGCAACCCTTTGGTTGACTTTCTAGCCAAAGCCCAAAGAGCCTTTTGCCTGTTGGCATGTTTGGTTGTTGGATGTAGGAGAACAAACCTGTGGCCTAATGCAAGGTAGGCGAGACATCTACCAGTGAGCGATATTCCCTCCCCACTAAGAGCCTTTGAAAATAGGATTTTGACTGTTTGTTTGTTTGTTTGTTTTTCGAGGCAGTGTTAGTCTGGTCTGCAACTCACTCTCTAGACCAGGCTGGCCTCCAACTCACAGAGATTCACCTGCCTCTGCCTCCAGAGTGCTGGGATTTAAGTTGTGTGTCATTACTACCGGGCTCTTGACCTTGTTTTTATGTTATCTGTTGGATTTTCTCTTTCTAAAGGACTCTGCTGTCACTGAGAGCTAAGGTCAGCTCGATGTGGCTTCTGTCTGCTGCAGCAAGTCAGCTGTGCAAGCTTTGGGACGTATCTGCCCTCAAGATGACATGCTCAAGTCCACGAATTCTCCCCCAAGTCCAGGATTGAGGTGGCTCTCTTTCTAACATTAGAAGGGAAATGTCATCATTTTCCCTGTGAGATGGCATCTCCAAGAACTGAAATAGCTGTTCAGTCAAAACTGTATGTCAGACACATGAAAACCAGTAGTGGCTAGCAGCGGCCACTCTGAGTGATCCAGGAAGCTCCAATGGTCAGTGTTGTCACATAGAATGAAAGATGAGTCTGTCTGTACTCCTGGCTCATAGGAAGCACCTTTTCTTTTCAGAGTTACTTATTTTATGTGTATGAGTGCTTTGCCTGCGTATATGTCTATGTATCACATATATGCTTGGTGGCCATATGATCAGAAGAGGGCTTTGGATCCCTTAGAGTTACAGAACACTGTGAGCCACCATGTGGGTGCTGGGATTGAACCTGGATCTGGAAGATTCTTTTTTTTTTTTTTTTTTTTTGGTTTTTCGAGACAGGGTTTCTCTGTGTAGCTCTGGCTGTCCTGGAACTCACTCTGTAGACCAGGCTAGCCTCGAACTCTCGAACTCAGAAATCCACCTGCCTCTGCCTCGCAAGTGCTGGGATTAAAGGCGTGCGCCACCACCACCCGGCTTGGAAGATTCTTTAAGAAGCAAACCCATTGACTTTGTGTTTGTTAATGTGTTGAGATGGGGTCTTACTTAGCTGGTTTCAAAGTAGGCTCCTTCTGCTTCAGCCTCCTGAGTAGTGGGGCCATAAGCATATACTACCATACCTGTCTGACCTTTTCAACTTACATGTATCTATGTATGTGTATGTATGTATTGTGTATGTATGTATGTATGTATGTGTGTGTGTGTGTGTGTATGTATGTATGCATGCCACAGCCTTCACATGGAGGTAATTTACAGGAGTCAGTAAGTTCTCACCTTACACCATTCATGTGCCAGACATCCAACTCAGGCTGTCAGGTTTGGTACCCAGCACCCGTACCTGCTGAACTGTCCTACTGGCTACTCTTTGACTCTTTTTTTTTCCTTTCTTTTCTTTTAAAATTAAAAGTGCAAAGGCTGGAGAGATGGCTCAGCGATCAAGAGCACACACCGCTCTTGGGAAGGCCCCAGGGTCAGCTTTTAGCTCCTGTGAGGTGGCTCGCAACCTCCTGCGGCTTCAAGTCCACCGGTTCTGATGCCCGTGTCCCCAAGGACTCCTGCACTCACGTCCATCTGCCTCTCTCCAAACAGATGCATACTCACAATCGAGAATAAAATCTCTCTAAACATTCAGATGTAGCTGCGGAGTCCCATTTTTAAAAAAAGCTTGCTCCCAGTGACTAGCTGAGTACAATCTAAGTAGTCTTGCTGTCTGTGGCTAGCTAGCCTCTGCCCTTTCCCCACACCCATTATGGAGGCCTGGGAAGAAGCTGGAATGTTCACAAACAGCTCTTGAACGTTTAGAAGTCAGATCGTCCTGACAGAAGCTTGTTTTAGAAAAAGCAGGCCATGGCTCAATATGTGACAATGATGCGTCCTCAGAATAGAAAGCCACAGGAGGAAATGGAGGAAGTCTCTGGAAGTATTCTCTGAAAGGTACTCCTGCAGTTCAGCATTCCACAGCGCTGTATAATTTCCAATCAAGCATGTAAACAGCTGACATGAAAAATGACTTCCCTTGTATATACATCTGCTCCACACTTGCTTGTGCAATGCTGCCATTCTGCCCCGACCAACAGGAAGCTGGTGTGGGGGAGCCGCTGGCATCATGGACCGTGGGAGTTTGTGCCTGTATGATGGGCCTGGCCAGAGGCCCATGGCTGGGAAGGGAACAGGCACTAGGGGTGAACTTAAGTTGTGACTTGTCTTGCCTTCATGCTCGTGCCTCTTCCAGGTCCCCTCACCCTGATTCACATACCAGCAGTTAGAAGAGGACACCATTTCAGTGGGCAAGAAACAGCTAAGGAGGGTGCAGCTGAGGAGAGCCCTCTCCGGTCTCTATTCAGCTAACCTCCTTCCTGGCTGTTGGTAACACCAGGCCTTAGAGCCTGACTCTTCATCCCTTCCCTGTAGTTCAATGAGGCTCATCACCCAAGCATCCCAGAGCCTTGAGAGTACCATTCACCTTTCTTCCTTTTTCTATGTTCTTAGGTCTGTTTTCTATATCCATGATCAGTGTAACGCTGTCAGGGTCAACATTTACAGTGGTTTCAAACTACACCTGGGTATTCTGGGTAGCATCTACTTGTCTGCTCCAGCAACAGCAAGCCTGAGATCAGTTGTGTCTACCAGCCACAGTGACAGGGCTCGGACATCCAGCTCCTTCTTCTGTGCGTGGTTCAGACCGATTTACAGTACTAGATGAATAGATCATCAGAAGTGCATCAAAGTCGGGCAGTGGTGGCACATGCCTTTAATCCCAGCACTTGGGAGGCAGAGGCAGGAGGATTTCTGAGTTCGAGGCCAGCCTGGTCTACAGAGTGAGTTCCAGGACAGCCAGGGCTACACAGAGAAACCCTGTCACGAAAAAAAAAAAAAAAGTGCAACGAAGAATGTTTTTTACCATGTTAGCCTTTAGAAGTCACTTTTAAAAAGTAAAACAAAACTGAAACCCAATTAATTTTTCAACAACCAGACAAGGCAGCCTAAGCCTGCAATCCCATAATTTGGGAGACTAAAGCAGAAGGCCCACAGTGAGTTCAAAGCCAGTTGGTTTACCTAGTATATTGGTTGCTTTTCTGTGGCTATGATGTGGCCTTGACAAAAAGCAACTTAGGGGAGAAAGGGTTTCCTGTGTTTCACAGATCCAGAGGGCTATGACAAGCAGGAGCATGAAACTGGCTGATCAAGTCGAAAGTACACAGGAGACAGAGAGAAAAAAGACTGGGGGTGGGGGTGGGGGGAAGAGGCAGGGTATAAAAATTCAAAACCTACCTTCAACAATGAACTTCCTGTAACAAAGCTTACCCTGCTGAAGGTTTTACTACTTCAGAAACAGCGCCCACCAGCTGGGCACCAAGTATTCAAACACTCCCTGTGGGAGACATTTTACTAAAAACTGTAACACAGAGAGAGCACTGGACCAGTCAGGGAACAGCATAGCAAGACCCTGTCTCAAAAATCTGAACAACAGAAATAAAACTATCCACTTTCTTGGAGACAGCTCAGTGAACGATTAGATGTTTCCCTAGAAGCAAGCCTCAACCCAAAAATGTTTCTTAGTAGTATGAAGTTAATGTTAAAAATCACAAAAGTGTTGATAACTTAATTTTTGTCGTTTTTTGTCATATCTTTAATATTTTTTGATAAATTATATTTTAACAATCCAACTATTTCATTATGCATGTTCATTAAACTATAATAAGAATAAACATTCTTGTTCATGGTGTGGTACCTCTTCCTCTTCTATTTCCTCTTCCTCCCGACTTTACCGAGGTACAACTAATACACAAAGAACCACACATACACACTACGCAGTTTGGTAGGTGTAGCCACATAGAAATAGTCAAGTATTGTCCTTGCAATCTGGCATTATGTGCATCTGGCACCTTCTCGCCAAAAAGTCCCCCCCAAGAGCTCCTCTGGCTTGGCAGTTTTGCTTTTGTGGTGAGAACAATTAACCTCAGATCTACCCTCTCAGGTTTTTGAAGAGCACAACACCATACTGTTAATGTAAGCACTATGCTGTTCTTGCAGATCTCCGAAACTTACCTTGTCTTGCACAGCTGAAACCTTACACCCAGTGAGAAGAGCTCTCCTCTCCCCATCCACCGGCGGCTGCCGCAGCAGCACGCCAACTTCTGGCACACACTACTTTATCATCTTTGCTTCTGTGGGATTGGTTAACAGAGATGCCTCACAGGAGTGGAACGGCATAGCATTTATCTTCCTGGGTCTAGCTTATTTCACCAAGCATAATGTCTCCAGTTTTATCTATGTGGCAAACGGCCATGTCCTCTCTCTCTTTTTTTTTTTTTAAAGCAGAATAATATTTCATTGTTGTACAGCCTCCCCTTACTCATCTTTCCATTTGTCAACAGACACTTCAGTTGATGCTGTATCCCATGCATCAGGAATAATTCTGCAATGAACACAGGCTATCTTTAAAACACTGAACTCAATTCTTTTGGTTATGTGTCCATTGGTGGGATCGCTGAACCGTGCGGCAGCAGTTTAATTTTCTAAAGAGATTTCCTACTGCTTTCCCAGATTCCTGTACCATTTGACGGCCCCCCACACAAGGCACACGAGTTCCAGTTTCTCCCCATCTTCACTAACATCCATAATCCTAAAACACAAAGCCAATCAGTCCGCCTCGACAGGCGCATGGTCCTACTTCACTGTGGGACTGATCTGAAAATGTTCAAATGGTCATAACGGCACTGAAGATTTTCAGTATTGTTCATCTACCTTTTGGTCTCTGCACAATTCCTAGACTGAAACACTTGTTAAGTCTTTCGCCACGATTTAATCAAGTTGTAACCAGGTAGCCCTGGATGTCCTGGAACTCTAGGCTTGCCTTAACCTTACAGAGATTTGCCAGTCTGTGCCTCCTAAGTGTTGGGATTTTTTTTGGGGGGGGGAGCAGGGGGGAGAGTGGTGGTGCTGGGATCAAACTTAGGGATCCACACATGCTAGGCAAACATCCTCTTCTGAATGACAGCCCCAGCTGCAGGTGACTGACACCTTTTTGCTCTTGGTTGATGGGAGTTGTAGTTCCTCAGATGTAGGGAGTTAACCTCATCAGATACATAGCTTGCCAGCATGTTCTCCCATGGTGTGAGCTGACCTTAGACTCTGCTCATAATTTCCATTGCTTATTGGTTACATCCTTTGAAGACAGTTTAGTCAGAGCCTCACTTCTCTAGTTCACACGCTATCAATCTGGTGGTTTGACTTACTTTTTATGTCTGCTTTCCTTGTTGTTAGTCTCGGATAATATTAACTGGAAGACACAATATAATGTCTGAAGTGGAAACTTCTAGTTTCTTTGGAAAGTTACGTCAAATGATGGGTTGTTGGAGCACACAGGTGAAAGAATGTCTTACTAAAGCAGACACAGGTAAAAGGATGTTTATAAGTGAAAGGACCATGATGAAGGAGTATAAATATGACCCCACAGACAGTGGGCAAAGAGCATTGGGCATTGGTTTGCTTTGCTCTGCCTCACTTTTCTTTGCTAATGACAGGCATGTACTGGTTCTCCTTTATAGAGTTGTTGAGTTCAGCTTGAGGTAACAACTCCATTGAAAGAAACTCACCCAAGAACTGCTCATGAGGTTCCTGCAACAGTTTGCTGCTTCAGCAGCCTCAGGCCAGTTGGTGAGCCTGGCGATTCCTTCAGGATTGAAGTCCAGCTGCTGGTCTGTGCCTGGTGTCTGCTTGCTGAAAGGACTGGACTGAAGCTACTGGTTCATATCTGGGATCTGCCTGCCTAGAAGACTGGTCTGCAGCTGCTGAATGTGGTGTTTGCTACGGGACTGAAGATCGAACTCACCCCCAAAGAAGCATTGCTGAACAGGTCCACTTCCCCCACGTACTGACTGGTTTTGTGTGTCAACACGACACAAGCTGGAGTTATCACAGAAAAAGGAGCCTCCCTTGAGGAAATGCCTCCATGAAATCCAGCTGTAAGACATTTTCTCAATTAGTGATCAAGGGGTAGAGGGTCTAGTTTGTTGAGGGTGGTGCCATCCCTGGGCTAGGAATCTTAGGTTCTATAAGTAAGCAAGCTGAGCAAGCCAGGGGAAGCAAGCCAGTAGGTAACATTCCTCCATAGCCTCAGCATCAGCTCTTGCTTCCTGACCTGATTGAGTTCCAGTCCTGATTTCCTTTGGTGATGAACAGCAATGTGGAAGTGTAAGCTGAATAAACCCTTTCCTCTCCAACTTGCTTCTTGGTCATGATGTTTGTGCAGGAATGGAAACCCTGACTAAGACACCTCATAGCCTATTAACTTCTCTTCCACTACCTCTGCTGGATGGTGAGCTAGGGGAGAGGTATGAACCCTTATTAAAGTAGGTTGGAAAAAATTTATGCCTACAAATGTCCATTAAAATTTTTTCCCATGGTAGGCCCCCCTCTCAGAGGCAAAGGGGAGGGAGGATGGAGTGAAGAACTCTGATAGGGGGGACTAGGAGGGGGAAGCATTTTGAATGTAAGTTAAAAAAAATAACTTTATAAAAAATAAAATTTTACCCATAGGCTCGAGATGTGTCTCAGCAGCAACATGCTTGCTAAGCACGTATGAAGCCCTGGCTCTATCCCCAGAACAGCACATACACACAAACAACAACAAAACTATGCAAATACTGTTTTTATTCTCTTCCCCCAACGGATTCAGAATTGGTCCAGGGAACAGATGAACGCTGCTGAGGAAGCTTTATGGATATTTATCAGGATTTCTTAGATATTCAGGGAAATGATTTTCAAAGATGTTTCTAAACAATACAACGTTGTAGCTTGGGCAGCAATCTGTTTCCTAACACTGGAGACTTCCAGGTCCTGGAATATCTTCTGTGCTGGGACAGCTAGGCATTCAGGGGTGTTGATTTGCACACACAAAGTCCTATGGTGGTAGTTGGTGTTTATACTTCAATGACTTGGTGATGACAGAACTCAGTCGCTAGGCTGGCATCAAGACTTGAAATTTTTATTCCTGCGACACCTTTCAACATCAAACCCAGGTCAACTTCAAACACAACTTCTAATACATGTTTTATTGTGCTGGATGCTCAGTGACATCACCCCTTCATCCAGGCCCAGGCTAGCCCTAAACTTCCCCATAGTCCCAGGGAGCCTTTTGTTTGCAAAAAGAGGGAAGAGATACCAACAGGCTCTGAGTTCCCCCCCCCCCAGAGCACATTTTAAATGTGCAATGGCTCTCCTGCCCTCACTGTCCCTGTCACCAACCAAGGACTTCAGACTCATTTGGAGACTTCAGAGGCATTAATAACCTTTCTAAAAACGATTTGGTGACTTTCATCCTAGATAGCCCGACAAACAAATCACTCAATAGATTGTAGAAAATGGGCCATGAGATGACCAGGAGGCACAGAATAGCACGTACATCAGGGAACAGGACCAGAATTCAATTTGTCACTTGGGATAAGTAAAAAAAAAATTTATTTATTTATTTATTTATTTGGTTTTTTTGAGACACGGTTTCTCTTTATAGCCCTGGCTATCTTGGAACTCACTCTGTAGACCAGGCTGGTCTCGAACTTAGAAATCTGCCTGCCTCTGCCTCGCAAGTGCTGGGATTAAAGGCGTGCACCACCGCTGCTCGGCAAGTAAAAAATTTCTAATTGGTGGAGGTGGCTGGATTAAAGGTTCTGGTACAATAAAGAACAACTATGCATACCTGTGCCTTGAGAGCCCCTTGCCAATGATGCTCCCTAAATTAGGAAGCCGAGCACACTATAGGTTCCTCAATAAAGCTCTCGTTAACATCTAAAGCCTGTGATGGCTTCTGGCTCTAATGCCATTGGTACTTTCCCCAAATGATCAACATTTTGATCCAGCTACTTCCAGGTCCCACTCCAACAGCGAGTAAATGTTTTGAGCAGAGTGGTTTGAAGAGATGACCTATTTCCCAGAAAGAAAAATGCCCCAAGCATTCAAGATCATGTTCCTGATAGAGAAAGACAACCAAGTTTTATCACAGTTTTTTTTAGTATATTGGTGGGTTTGTTTGTTTAAGACAGGGTCTCATTCCATAGCTCCTGGTTTTTGTGAACTCACAGCAATCCTACCTCAGCCTCCCAAGTGTTAGGCTTACTGGAAATATCCATTACCCCTGGCCCAGATGGACCTTTACCAAGCTGCCCACGCTAAAGAGACTTCTGGTTCATTTTATGCCATCTGATGCCCCAGAAAATCTGTCTGCTCTGTCCAACTACTGTTGTGGGATTTCACTTGGAATTAAAGGTCTCTTCCATCCACACTGCAAAGTCAGCCTTGAGACTTAACTTCCTTATGGCTGGGTCTGTTTTTTTAGGCTTAAGAAGTTTGCAATTGAGGACCTCAGGGAAAGCTTGAGGACCTTGTATAAAATGCTCAAGAATGTCGGGAATTCGGAGAGTTCACTCTTGACTCAGAGGTGAACCATCCTGGCTTTTGTGCCTTGCCTGGGAAGTTGACTTACAGACTCCAGAAGCAGGCCTCACACAGGGCTGCAGCAGAGAAACACTGCTGAGTTCCCTTCCTCCTTTTCATCCTGGGATCTTTTATTCTGTCAAAGCCTTTGAGTCAAAAGACCAAATGGAAAAGGAGAAACTGTTTTTATGAGTCTCCCTTTTCTAATTCTGGCCATAATTATCAAGATAGAGCTTCTTTGTAATTAAAACAGAGCAAAGAAACTCCAGAGTGGTAAAAGGAATTGCTGATCTGATACCAACTTTATAAACCTTTTGGAGTTTGTGGATATATATTAGTAATCAAATATTTACAGCACAGGCTTATGAAGGAGAAGCATGTTTTTACATGACGCTTCCTAGGCTTCTGTGCTAAGTAGTAAAGTCACCACAGCTGTGGCACTCTCCCGTGACGCCATCAGTAACGTGAACATGGTCAGAATTAGGAAACTTTTCAAAGGTTGCCAAGGGAATTCAGTGCTGAGAGGTCTCCCTCAAACCAGGCTATTCTACTGACTGTTAACAAGGAGAATCTGGGCTGAGGGCTGTGACTAAGTGACACAGGTTGAATCAGATGGCAATTTAAAACCTTGTGTGTGCTGCATTGATGTGAACCCCAGCTGCACAGGTGTCATACTGATGCTTGAAGCTCAAGGTACGACAGGGTCACCACACAGATTGGTATTTCCTTTAGAAGCCATCATGGCACTAATCAACCCCAGTCATTAGATTGTAGTTTTACCATTTAAACAATTATTTTAGGACTTGTGAGGTGATTCAGTGGATAAATGTGCTTGTTGCCAAGCCTTGATTTCCAGGACCCATGTGCTAGAAGGATCTCCCTAAAAGAAGTTGTTCTCTGACCTCTCCTCACACTCTCTCTCTGTCTCTCACTGTCTCTCTCTCTGTCTCTCTCTCTGTCTCTCTCTCTCTCTCTCTCTCTCTCTCTCTCTCTCTCTCTCTCTCACACACACACACACACACACACACACACACACATGCTGAGGTAAATATAATTAAGAAAAAAAATAATTATTTTTAATGACCAGAGTCTTAGTATTTGCAGGTTTGTCTAATAAGTACAAAGCCCCTGGTTCAACCCCATAACCCCTTACCCGACACATACCAAACTTGCAAAGATTCTGAGTGTGGTTGCCAGCACCCGTGTCAGGCCGCTCATACACACCTGCAATTCCAGCTCTAGAGGATCTGATGCTTTCTTCTAGCCTCTGTGGGCAACCTGACACACACATACACATGAATAAAAAATAAAATCCTCAGCTAGAGAGATGGCTCAGTGGTCAAGAGCACTGGCGGCTCTTCCAGAGGACCTGGGTTCAATTCCCAGCCACCACATGGTCGCTCACAAACACCTGTAACTCCAGATGTAAATGGGATAAAACACCCTGTTTTGGTTTCCAGAAGCACCAGGCATGCACATGGTACATGGACACACACAGGCGAAACATCCATACATGTAACAATAGAATAAAAATGAAAAATAACAAAAACATTTTTAAACAACACAACAAAACTGGTTGTGATGGACCACACCTGTAATCCTAGTACTAGGGAAACAGTGGGGGAGGGGGCAGGAGGAATCGAACTTCAAAGCCATCTCTAGCTACTTGGCAAGGCTTAGCCTGGGCTATGTAAAACCTAGTCTAAAAAAAAATTTTTTTTCAGGCCAGGTGACACGCTTATGATTCCAGGATGGTTAGAGATCAGCTTAGATTACACAGCTGCCTTTAATGTCTTTTTTTTTTTCTTTTTTTCTTTTTCTTTCGAGACAGGGTTTCTCTGTGTAGCCCTGGCTGTTCTGGAACTCACTCTGTAGACCAGGCTGGCCTCAAACTCAGAAATCCACCTGCCTCTGCCTCCCAAGTGCTGGGATTAAAGGGGTGCGCCACCACCGCCCGGCTTCACTCTTTTTTTTTTTTGGACGATTTGAACTTCTCAACGATGCGTAGGAGGACTGCAATAATGCTCTAAAGCCTTTATATTACTAATGTTAAGGGAGAGAAAGCCCAAGATACTAAATTTCATACTTAGTAAGAAATACAGCTTTATTTACGTCCATATACATAACCACCACCTATTTCATGCGTCATTTCTCACTTAAATTTGCTATTGGTTTGTTTGTTTGTTTGTTTGTTTTTTAAACACAAGGTCCTGTGCCTGGGCTTGAACATACTATGTGGCTGGAAATGTTGAACTCCCAATCTTTTTGCATCCACCTCCCTAGTTCTAGGGTTAGAGCCGTGTGCCACACCCTACCATACTATCAAGAGGGGCGTCAAGCTGGGCATGGTGGCATACGTATTTAATCTTTGTGAGTTCATGGGGGGTGGGGCAGGCTCAAGGAGGGAGAGATAGAAGGAGATCAGTATCAATAGGTGGGAACCGATTGGAAGGAAAGGAAGCACTTCACAACTGGGTTATATGCAACATATAACCCAGTAGAATATTCGAGAAAAAATTCCACTGTATACAAAGGATTCACAAAGGAGGAAGAAGGCCACTAATCTAGGCAGGGCCATGATACTTGTAACCAGTGCTCTGTGAACATATGCCTTAGTGGGTTTCCCCTGAGCACCAACCCATGCTGAGCGTCTGTCTTTCCGCCTCACTAGCTCACTCCATCCTCGGATGTGCCTTTTTCCTGTTTGTTTCTTAACAAACTGCTTCCATTCCTATTACGATTCAAGTGTCTCTGGTCCTATGCATCATCTGGGGACATAAGAACATGGACATTTGCTGGAACTCTGATTATGCCTAGAATGGTTGGTGAGCCAGGCAGGAGAGAAGCATGAAGTCCTCCAAGCTCCTCTCTTTGTTAACATGGACACCCACTACACACTCCTTTCTCATTCCTCGAGCACTTAGAAATGAAGGGCAGGCTCCACAGAAAGCAGAGTCTGGAAGAATCAGGTCCAACATCTTTTTTCTGGGCTTATAGGGCTCTACAGTTGGTGTGGGCAGGAATATATTTGGACCTCCTCCCCTACCCTACCAACACATATGTGATGAACCTTGGGGCGAAAGAGTATGCACTGCCAAGCTGCCACTTAAAGCTGGGAGGCAATGTTCAGGAGAGCCCACACTTAATAAGAGCCCCTTACAGATGTACAGCCATCCAGCACTCTCATAAATACCAAAGGAGGGTATGCTCGGCAAGAAAACAGGCCCTTGCCGGTTGGTGGTGGCGCACGCCTTTAATCCTAGCACTTGCGAGGCAGAGGCAGGTGAATTCTGAGTTCGAGGCCAGCCTGGTCTACAGAGTGAGTTCCAGGACAGTCAGGACTACACAGAGAAACCCTGTCTCAAAAAACCAAAAAAAAAAAAAAAAAAAAAAAAAAAAGAAAAAAAAAGAAAAAAAAACAGGACCTCAATCACCCAGGGCTGCCTGCCAACCAAATGGGTAATCAGTATGGGGACAGTCGTGTTGATGAAAATGCAGATAGGGCTGGTCATGTGACTGCTCCAGGGCCTGAGCCCAGCATCACATACCCTTGGGTTTTCCTGTACTAAGGATACTTGTTAGCACAGTCCCAATTTCCTTGTCTTCATTTCTTCCTCTCACATAGCCTGCCAGCTCTAGGTAGAGCACTGCAGATGCAAAATCTGGTACCCACAGAGTTTCTGCCGGCCTCTCATACTTACCAGGCCAGATGACTGTAAGTAACTTTGTTGCCAACTGTGACTCATTTGCTTAACCCCTGCTCTGCCATACTCTAACTGCTCTCAAATCCTTCTAGTCATTTCTGTAGGCAGTGTAAGCACCGAGGATGTGAAGAGGGCCCCCCCTCTTCCCCCCAGATAACAGGATGTCCCTTCAGCATGAGATCCGAAAGGAAAAAAAATCTCTATCCGTTTGTGCTTTGACCCTAAAAGGAGATTTAAAACAAAAAACAAACTCATTCATATGATTGGGCCTCTTTTCTCAATCTAGCAGCCTAACGGCTCAAGGTTGTTTTTTTTTCTTTCTCCTTCTTAAAGAACTTCCAAGGAGAGTGGCTTTATTCTAGTAGTATCCCAGTAGGTGGGACTCAAAAGGAGTTGTGCAGACAGACACACAGACTGAGGACTGATGGATGTGAATGTCAGCAGTATTGAAATTTAGAAGGTAAACTGGGGATTTACACGAGTGTTTCTGATTCTTCTGTGGCTGCACTCAAAAGACTCTCCCAGGGATACCCAGGTTGGATTGATGGGAAAGTGCTAGATCATCAGATTTCTTCTGGGACTAGAGGTAGATAAGATGGATGCTTCTCAACACATCAGGATCAAGAATTGTAAAAGGGTTGATCCTGAAAACAAAACGAAGGGTAATATTTTACTCTGCATCCTGAGTATATGTGTACTGTGAGCAGCCACCTGCCCTGCCCTGCCCTGCCCCGCCCCACCCCGCCCTGCCCCACACCCCTCTTTCCTGCTCCCATGACACACTGTATCTCCCTCCTCTTGGAAGTGTGTTTTATCACAGCAATGACAAGATCACTAACGTGGTAGGATTCAAGGGAAATAGCCCTAAGATTCTTACCAGCATTAAGGAGCAATGCCACGGGGGGGGGGGGGGGGAAGAGGAGGAGTAGAGGAGTAGAACCCAGCTTGTGGGGTACGCAAGGAGTGGAGACTTCTATCAGTCATTCACCCCCATGCCTGCAGCATTTTTTAAGAGAAGTACCTAGACCCCTGGGAACAAATAAAGACCACACACATTTTTCAACCATGGACTATCAACGATGTGTGGAGAAGCTAGGAAGGGTCTTTGAGGATCCATTCCAAGTCTCCCAGACATTAACTTCAGCTTGTGAGCTTATATGAGAAAACTTACAAGGACAGCTGTTCAGATAACAACTGGGCTTAATTAAAAAGAAGTTCCACTCCAGCATTACAGACACCGAATGGACCATGCCTAACCCTGTCTACTTGGTTTTCTCTTGCCTCATGGAGACTTCCAAAACACCAAATTCTCTGCTCCCATGATCCTACTGGCTCTTGCCTTCCTGCTATCCTCCCAAATAGGTAGAAGTTTTTCCTCATTTGAAGACAACTGCTCATTTTCTTTTTACTGTCCAAAACTATTCCTAAGATTCACTAGTCAAAATAACCGTGTTAGCACCAAGCACTATAATAACATAGGAAGTACCTGCTCCACAGACTCGGCTGTCGATGCTGCTTCTGGGTGTTCAGTCTAGATCTGAAAGAAGGGACCCTTGCCCAAGATGACCTGCTTCCAGGACAGAACGCAAAGGGTAGCCTTTCAGGGCCCCAAGAGTTAATTCATTCCTCCAAAGATGGAGATTCAATGTTTAACTTGACATAACTGTGTCAAGTATTCATGCTTCCATGTAGTTGTTTGTATGCCTTTCTGCACTAAGACACCATGGGGAAGCTCAGTCAGCTACAGAATTCCCTACAACTGATGAGCAAAACTTGTGGCCACATCATTCTTTTTGATTCATTTTTACTGTACACTGAAATTTTATGTTTACTCATATGCCTACATAAAATGTGTGTGTGTATGCTGGGAAGTAATAGCACACACTTTAATCCCAGCACTAGGGAAGTAGAGACCTGCAGATCGTAACTCAAGTGGTCTTGTCTTGTCTTTCTCCTTTCCTTTCCTTTCCTTTCCTTTTTTCTTCTTTTTTTTTCTTTTAAAGACAGGTTCTCTCCTGGCTGCTCTGGAACTCTCTATGTAGACCAGGCTGGCCTCACAAAGAGTTCCTCCTGTCTGTGCTTCCCAAGTGCTGGGATGAAAAGTGTGTGCCACCACTCCCAGTATGTAATTTTTTTTTGGGGGGGGGGGGTTCGAGTCAGGGTTTCTCTGTGTAGCCCTGGCTGTCCTGGAACTCACTCTGTAGACCAGGCTGGCCTCGAACTCAGAAATCCGCCTGCCTCTGCCTCCCAAGTGCTGGGATTAAAGGTGTGCACCACCACTGCCCGGCTGCATTTTTAATTTCTTAAGTCACATTAAAATGCTATATTTAGTCTATTAAATGTTTTATAAAACCTTAAAATGTTACTTGTTTATGATTATATATTATATATATGATTACTTGTATATACTTATGATTAATCAGAATCATAGAACTATGAAATTAACATTGGATATATAGATTTTTGATAACAATTCCTTTTAGATATAGTTCTAAAAGTAAAGTCTTGTTCAATTTTATAATAGTCATAAACAACAGAATAATAATAGATTAAAAATGCTTTGTGTTAGTTTAAATATGACTAATGTATATTAAAATCCTTTCATTAGATGAACTGCTAAGGAATATTCTTTTTTCTTTTCGAAGACAGAGTTTCTTCATCTAGCCCTGGCTGTCCTGGAACTAATTTGTAGACCAGGTTAGCCTCAGCTTCCTGTAGATCCACCTGCCTCTACCTTCAAAATGCTGGGATTAAAGGTATGTATTACGACCACCTGCCCAGGAATATTTTTAGTAACATGTTAAATACAAGGTTTTATTAAGTCTGTGATACAAGTAGAATGACGGATCTGGAAATCTCTCAAGGATCTTTGTTAAATTGCCTTTTCACAATGAAAACTGCAGGGTGATACAACCCGATAAATTTTAACTTACAGATGTACCATTAAGATATAGAAACTATTGCCTAACCATTCTACCCAAGTTCTCCTCCTTCAAAAGGCAGGTTTCACAGGGTTCTTATCTTGTCCAATTTAGACTTAAAAACAAATGACTTATGAAGCAAGATGTTGGTGCACGTCCAGCCCGCATAAAGCCTTATCAATAATCATGTCAGGCTCTGGACCCTCCAAGCTGAGAGGGTCTTCTACTTCATTCACAGTAAGCGTCATGGCTTTGAAAGGACAGATGTTGGGACAGATGTTGGGATTGTTGAGTCTGATGGAAGAAATGACCTGATCAACACAGTATCTAAAAACTGACAAAGGTTATCAAACATCTTCGGTAATTAAAAATAATTGATCCTCATACACTCTGCAAATGTATGATGACAGTGGGTTTATGTTTTCACAGTGCTACACAGTATCAAAGTGACTTCTAAGTCATTTAAGCTATCACTGCTATGTTAGTCCAAAGTCCTTAAGGTCATAGTGTGAATATTTGGACACCAGCAGCTGCCTGTACTTTTAAAGGCTTTCTTTGAAGTAATGAATGTTTCCCTACAACGGTCAGACTCAATTCAACTCAAAGAAAAGAGCCAGGAAATGAAGACAGAGAAGCAAGAACAATGTCCTGCTTGGATGCCATGTGAGTCCAAATAAGAAGTCAATTCAAATAAAAAGCAGATGCTTTTTTTTTCTTTTTTTTTTTGGCTTGGTTTTTCGAGACAAGGTTTCTCTGTGTAGCCCTGGCTGTCCTGGAACTCACTCTGTAGACCAGGCTAGCCTCGAACTCTCGAACTCAGAAACCCACCTGCCTCTGCCTTCCAAGTGCTGGGATTAAAGGCATGCGCCACCACCGCCCGACTAAAAAGCAGATGCTAAATACTTGACAAAACACCTAAATCTTTACATTTTTAATATCTATTTTAAAGTGTGTTGATCAGAAAAATACTGTCTTTCGAACTGTTAACATGTTTGGCTGACGTTTAAGATAGGGTTTCTTATGTTATCATTCAAGTACTGTTTATTCCGAATAAAATGTTTTATTTTACCAATCAAAAGGAACCATCAACAAGCAAAGGAGTTTCAAAAACTTGTATGTAAAAATGTATTTCTGATAAAAACCATTAGAGAAAAAATATTTTAGATGAAAGAGGGTTTTGTATGGAGATGTTGTGCTAAAGCCTGACACAAAGTGAAAAATAGATGAAGACAAACCCAAAAAGTTAATGTCACAAAAAGGTCTATAAAAGCTGAAACGTAATAGTATAGATTTATGAGAACTTTCTAAAAGTATAACAATTTGTATGTTTTATAGAGATATTACTTCTAGGACCAGGAGAGATGGCTCAGTGGTTAAGAACACTTGCTTCTTTCCCAAAGGACCCGAGTTCAGTTCCCAGGGGCTGTGCTGGGCAGCTCACACTGTCTATAACTCCAGCTTGAGGGCATCAGACATCATCTTCTGTCCTCCTCATACACACACACACACACACACATACACACACACACACACATACACACACACACACACTCACACACACACACACACACACACACACTCACACACACACACACACACAGAGCGATGCACACATATACACAGAAATAAAAATCAAAATATTAAGAAAAGATGCGAAAAGCTGCTTTATGAATTCTACTGAGTTTCTAGCTGGGAAACTGAATCTTAACAGAGTAGAGATTTATTTTAAAAGTCAGTCTCTGCCAAGCATTGAGTGTTACACAACAGCTGAATTTTAAACCACAATTTTTACTTCAGTACTGCTGCAACTGTCCTTCTGGGTGTTTAATGATCATTCTTGGCTCCTTAAGACAATAAGAATATAAGAAGAACTGACAAGACAGCCAGCATGTGGCTTTGTTCCAGTAAGGAGACTCTACTGTCTTCAACTATAGAGAAGAAATGGTTGATTTTGGCCACCTATGTGTTCTTAAACACCCAGAAGGAAAGTGCAGCCAACGAATAGAATGATTGGTAATAACAGAACAAGCAGATGGTCTCAGACAAGACTTTACAAAGGGCTATGTGGGTGGAGAGACGGCTCAGCAGTTAGGAGCATTCATTGGCTGCTCTTCTAAGAGGACTAGGATTCGATTCCCAGCATCAACACGGTGGCAGCTCATAAGCATCCGTTAGCTCCAGTTCCAGAGGTTCCAGTGTCCTCTTCAGACTTTGTCTGGCACTACACAGGTACACATGCATGCAGGCCAAACACTCACACATATGCAATACATACAGATAAAATTTTAAATTCTTATTAAAAAATTAAAAACAAAGCTAAAGAGATGATGACTCGGCCTGACAGGCCACCCCACTCACCCCAAGTATGGACTACAGACAGGCCAGTAGGATAATCACAGCCAGGAGCTACAACACAAAGTTATCTCTGCACATCTGCCGGTGGTTACAGCCGTACTTGATCTTGTAGTCCCAGTGGCTACAACCGCAGACTATCTTCCTCTCAATCTTTTCAGTACTGGATTCCTTTTAAAAACTGCCCTTCTGTGTTTTACTACATTTTCAACGTACAGCTGTCAGTTGCTTTGACTGTTTGTCTTAAACAGTCCAAGAGATCATAGTCCTAAAAGCAAGTTATACACGTATAACTCCCCGGAACAAGCATGGTGGTGGCCTTCCTGGATCTTGCTCTTTGAGGGGCCATTAGTTATTAACTATTGCGTCGATGTTTTATTTAAAAGAATATACTTTTAAGATTTATTTATTTTATTATTATTATTTATTATTATTATTATTATTATTATTATTATTATTATTATTGCTGGGGAGGGATGTGTGTGCCATGGTATGCAAGTGGGGGGGGTCAGAAGACAATTTATAGGAGTGAGTTTTCTCCTTCCATTGTGTGGGTCCTCGGAACTGAATTTATCGGTTTTGTATTTTTTGTGTCTTCTAGGATAAGAGTTGATTTCAACTTATGATTCAGGGACTCTAGTCACCTGTTACAGGCGACTATGATTCATAGCCCTTATTCAGGGACTTATTTCAAACTTATGATTCAGGGACTCTAGTCACCTGTTACAGGAGACGAAAAGCTTCTTCAACCAACAGAGTAGGGAGAGAGTTTTGTGATCCCTCACTGGCAAGGACCATGGTCACTCATTGGCATGGGAGAAGTCATATAACCCTCATTGACCCTTCTGCTTCCCTCGAAGAGTCTTAGGACCACAACTGTCAGGGTAGAATTGTGGCAGGAAGGTGAGTAGAGACCGGGCAGGGATGGCCGTCAAGATTAATAAGTGAAAGCAGCCAACAGCCAACTGGCAGAAAAAGACAGGAAACCCTTCCCTGTCTGCACTACATACAACCAACAGCCAGCGATATACAATGTGGGAGGGAGAGTTCTGTGTAAATGACCTATGAAGGGTCCCGGGACTCACGGTCCAGTGCTTCTGAATATATGCCTTACTATCCACTAGTAAGTCCTATCCCCACACGAGCCCAGTCCTATCCCCAGCCTTTCGGTTGATTAAAAATCAATCTTTACTACTGTTACTCACCACATGTACATGGGGCAAGTGCCTTTCTAGGACACAGGGAGCTGGAATCTTGGCAGATGCCCATTGGTCTCCAATAAACATTTCCTATCTATCTTTCTCAGTCCACTAGCAGACATTTGGAGGTCTCTTTCAACCTTTGTTACTAAGGTGCCTCCACTCCAGTTCCTATTCACGGGACCCTGACCAGTTCATTGTTCCGGAACACGAGAATGGGAAGACCTTCTGAGTGCCTCCCATCTCTGATCTGCACCTACACCATTTTGTTATTATTTGTTCAAGGCCTTTAATTTGTTCAACAAATGGAGTGTAAAGCCACAAGCTGTTACTATAGTACTCAAACAAAACTCTCATGGGTGCAAGAGATGTCAGGCTCTCCATACACCTTACTCTGTGAGGCACTAGGCTTGTTATTCTGAGAGTTTTTACCTTCTCCTGTCAACAATGTATAAAGTCTTAACCCTGATCACAGGGAAAAAGCCCACTAGGTAAAAGATCATGCCAGGGTGCCACCAAAGACCAACTGGCCTCTGAATCTTACAGGGGAAAATCCCCTCAATCCTTGACAAAGACACAACCATCCTCATGACCAAGGGAAATGGCCAGAGGCAGACCTCTCCAGCTTCCTGAAAGGGGCCCTTTCTCTGCTAAACTGTCCCTTTATCTCCTGCAGTGGGTGCAGCCTTTTCTTAGGCTCCTTTTCTTTCCAATTAAGTAATTAATTAACTAATTAATTCATTATTCTTCTCTTTTCCTTCCAACCTAAACAACATCTGTTAGCAAGCATGAACTACATCTCCAAGTATTTATTTCCACAGCCACGGAGAAGAATTGCTTCACATCCGCTATCAGCATTAACAGTAATTTCAATGTGTACAATTAAAATTAATTCCCAGAATTTCATCCCAATAAAGTCATATGAGAAACACCTGGCTTTGAGTTGAATACACATTAAAGAGTCCTCATACTTAAAGCCACCAGGTAGTTAATTTAAGTACAAAAACAGTAATTTAGTTCTCAAAACGGGCGAGCAACACACACGCACTCTGGATAAAAGCCATTACCTTTTCTGCCTTCATTACGTACGTAGCCCGAAACCACATTCTCTCTCGGCCCAGGCTCTGAACCAGCATTCCATCTGTTCAACCCTTGTCATCAGGATGACAGCAGCGCGTGGCAGAGGCATGAGAGGAATGTGGGCTGCAGTGTCACCAGTCACCAGTGAGACTACAGAGTGGGGCTAAATCTCCAAGCGGAACAACAGGACTGGAGCTCACTGAGGCAGTGGAGACTATTGGATCCAATCGGGTACTATAGGCTTTGAATGCCCAGAAAATGTGCTCAGCAGAAGGCCAAAGACTCCAGCTGCCAAGACCAGAGCTGCAATCTGCTCCTGCAGTAGAGTAACCATGCCCGGAAAGATAAAGAGGACAGCCGGACTCAAAATGGAAGCCACAGCATGTGTGACACAGAGCTAAGCACAAGATCTCCTGGACATGTCTGCCTACACTTAATGGCTCTGGAGTTTAACGGGTTCTGTCTTAGGCATTTGCTTTCTGTCAGGATGGGCAAGTGTGCTTTTCAGATGATTTGAATGTTTTAGCATGGGCAGGCATTTTGATATAGCTTATCAGGGAGAAGTAGTTACCATCAAGACTGACAACCTGAATTCCACCCGGAGAACCCAGTGGTAGAAGAGAACAGACCTTGCAAGATGTCCTCTGATGTCCACACACATGCACCATGGTACACATGCCCCAACACATGCACGTGCACACACACACAGACTCACACACACTCACTCACTCACACACACTCTCATACACACACACACACATTCACTCACACACTCTTACAACACACATACATACACATACACTCACATGCTCACACACTCTCACACACACTCACACACTCTTACAACACACATACACTCACGTATTCACTCTCACACACACATATACACATTCACACACACTCACATACACACACACTCACATACAGGGTCCCTATTTATCTCTTTTCTCTCTCTCACACACACTCATGTTTAAATGAAATGTTTTAAGATGTAAATGCTCAAAAACTAAATGCACTTTAAATGTCTGGAGGAAATTTGGGACTGGGAAGACGACTAAGCAGTTGAGAGTATTTGTTACTCTTGCAGAAGATTCAGCTTCAATTCTCAGCACCTTCATGGTGGCTCACAACCATCCGTTTAACTCCAATTCCAGGGGATTCAATGCCCTCTTCTGGCTTCCTTGAACACAAGGCATGTATATGGTACACATACATATACATGCAAGCAAAACACCCATATATATATAAAAATAATCCAAAATTCTACCATTTTTTTAATGCTTAAAGAAAACCCAATGATTAAAAATGAATCAATAATCACATTTTATGTAAAAATAATTTGGTTCATTAGCTTGATAAATTAAAAAGAAATATGAGCCAAGTACCACTTTTTATTTTATTTTATTTTTTATTTTTTTATGGTGGAAAAAAAGTGTCTATTTAGAATGAGTCATCTGGACTCAGTTTAGATGATCCCCATCTTGTTGGCAGCATCCAGAGCATCATAATCAGGAGCCAAGCGGACATATGCCTTCTTCTCTCCATCAGGTCTTATCAAGGTATTGACTTTGGCCACATCAATGTCATAGAGTTTCTTCACGGCCTGTTTGATCTGGTGCTTGTTGGCCTTGACATCCACAATGAACACAAGTGTGTTGTTGTCCTCTATTTTCTTCATGGCTGACTCAGTGGTCAGTGGGAATTTGATGATAGCATAGTGGTCAAGCTTGTTTCTCCTTGGTGCACTTTTCTGAGGATATTTTGGCTGCCTCCGGAGCCGCAGTGTCTTGGGCCGCCGGAGGGTGGGTGACGTTCGGATCTTCTTCTTTTTGTGGCTGTGGACGCCTTTCAGCACTGCCTTCTTAGCTTTCAAGGCCTTCGCTTTGGCTTCGGCTTTGGGAGGGGCAGGAGCTTCCTTCTTCACTTTCGGCGCCATCTTGGTGAAAAGGGTTGCCCAGCCCAATTCCCCAAGTACCACTTTTAAGCACTAAAAATGATACTAGTCCTTTGGCGGGACAGCAGCCCCTGACGGTTATTGCCATTCATCTGCTGGCCAGCCTCTCTTGCAGCTAAATACTGTTAGAGTAAAAACTCTCAATTGAGAGAATGAAAATGTCAGGCCTGGGTGGAGACCTAACATCCTAGTTGGGCTGGTTCAGTGACTTTGGCTAAGTGACCAACCCTAGGAAGGATTAAACTATAATAAAGAATAGGCAGAATAATTTGTCATTTGTTGAGGTATGGTGCTTTTCCTTCCCAGACTCCTGCTTCTAAGGAAAAGGGTATGGACCACAGCCACTTAAGGTCTTTTCTAAATTACTCAGAAGTGTGATGAATCCTTTTCTTCTATATCTTTTCTAAGCATGCTTTCCTTAACACTTTAGGCTTTCCCTTCAACATTTTGGGCTTCCTTATTCTTTCTCTAAAGCTTCCCTCCCTTCCTGACATGTGGCTGTGTGGCTGCCATGCACCTGACCCCACCTCCAATGACAACTTAAATGGCATCTATCTTTCTCTTCTTTTCTCCCCTCTCCTCCTCTGGGCAACAGCTGTGGTTTTTGGCTTGTCTACCCTGTGGCATTTTTCCATTTGAATCCATTCTTAAATCCTTTTATCAATGAGACCAGGGACCCCAAAGGCAGACCCCAGTTTCCCCTGTATCATCACAGATAATAAGTGGACCTTCCCAGGCAGCCATACCACAGGAAGCCAACAATAAAAGCGATGGCAGGCCCTGGCCTCTCTTGCACTGTGGCTGGCACTTGTGCTATTCATCCCAGGCTACAGAGGAGACTGCTACAAGGTGTTCCCCAATCGTATTTAAGGCTTTCATGGGAGAGAAGATTAGCAGATTTGGTGCTTTCCCTACAGTTCCACATGAGCAAGACAAGCTTAATTTCTTCAGTCCAATTTCTACTCAAAAGTTCCTTTTCCTGCCAGAATTACTCTTCTCTCTCACTTCCATTCAGAACCTTTGCAGATCCTCAGTGGCATACCCCACTAAGGAAAAAAAAAGTTCACAGTGGGCTAGAGGGGCTACCTGAGGTCTACTCTGCCAGTCCAGTGGAAAAGTAAAAACAAACAAACAAACAAACACAAAAAACAAAGCAAACAAACAAAACAAAAACAAACAAACAAACAAAAAACAACACAAAGCAAAAGCCAGAAAGGAGTTGGGGTGGGGGATACCCTGCTGCCAAAATAGATTTTTCTTATTTAAAAGGAAATGACTGTTACCAAACATTTGAAGCTAAATGAAAAATAAAGTGGGAAATTTATCAAAAAAAATCACTATTTTGCTGAATTCTTCAGCTATCAGCAATGATCTCTAAGCTAGAAAAGGTTGGAGATGAGCAAATGCAGCGGAAACACTTTCAATGGCTGTGGACATCATGCCCATCAAGATGAGAAGCAATGCCCACTTCTGTTGGGCCACCATTGGTGTGGCTTCCCATGGGGGCAGTCACAGACAGCTTTCAGGAAATGGAAGCCAGAGAAGGTTTCCTCAATTTTCAGAAAAGAGCAAAGATGATGATGCTGGAAACTATCAAGGGGGGCAAATAAGGCATCAATGTTAACAAAATCCAAGGGCAGATGGTTAGACAACAAAGTATCATACAGAATGCTCCCTATAGAACATGTTGGAAAATAATGAAGTCCTTTTGCTCTTCAGAGATCTCAGTGCCAAAGGAAGGTTCTACACAATTGCTAAAGGTAAAAGTTCATACTCTCACTTTCCCTCTTGTACTGTCAGAGAAGCAAACTTCCAGTAACTCGGTACTGCTCTAACTGCAAAACTATTGTTGAACAGAAGTCTGCCAGGGAAATGTCTATGTATTTTAGTGTAGCTGCATCAAAGCCTTACACAGCTCATTTGATGTGTGCCCCAGCAGGCACCAAGGGGGACAAAAGGAGATCAAGAGGCCATTGGTATCCAAGTCAAGTTCTGGCTCTGTTGTGTTACTATTCCTAAAGAGACAGGAACAAACATCTACTCACCCCAGACTGAGAGCCTATGACAGACCAAAGCATGGACACCACCGAAGTCCAGCGTGGTGAACCACTATGCTTCATTAAGGTTACTTACAGTATTTGTGAGGGATTACAACAGAAGCAGAAATGACTTATACACAGCTGCATTACCAAAACCCACGTCAGCACATGTGACAGCTCACAAAAGCTGTCAGGTCACTTAACAGATTGGAGGATATCCTTTCCTTGTGGCTCAGTTGTTCTGAGCTTCTTCTAGGTGATTCAGTGGCTGGCTTTTTGGCTAATCTGTTTCTTCCAGGCTGCCCCCTCTAAGCCTTTTTGAAGCAGCTCAGGGGTCTGAGAGTGACTGTCAGCACTCTTTACTGGTTATATACTCTCAGGGAGGGAGGAGCCTACTGAATCCAGTCAGCTTCAGGGACTTCCTGAAGCTATCTAGTTGTTTTCTTCCTGTCTTATCTAGCTTCCTTGAAGGATAGTGGATTAAATCTCCCTAGAACAAATACCTTGCTGCTTATAAACATCCTGTCCTAAGTATCCTTTGCTTCACTTTCCCTTTTTATCCTAGGTCATCTGAACAAATTTCCATCCGAGTCTATCCACTAGGAAACTGCTACACAACAACCTCTTCACCATCTTCCTGGAGGCAGTATCATTTTCTGAGATCTTTGTGGGGCTCTAGGCATGGCTGAAGTCAGGAATCTAGGAGTTCAAACCCCACTTTTTCCACCTGTAACCCTCTTGGGGTTGCAGTCTTCTTGTGGGTGCATGTAGGGTGGCCTACCAGATGAAAACAGTGGTTGGTGACATCACAGGAACACCCCCATGAAGAACAGACTGTCTCTACAGTATCTTTGACTCTGACTCTTGAGTTTGAAATCCAAGGTTTTGTCCTTTGCCTTTGCAGTAAAAATGTAAAGTGTGAACTACTTTAAACACAAGAATTCTCCAATCGGTATTCATTTCTCTACTCTTCCCTTCTTGTAGAGTGCAATACAGTAATCAAAGCTAAAAGATCCACTTGCTCACCTGCGGAGGAGGAGCTTAGCGGGCATGACATCATGCCCTTGCCATCCCCTTTGGACACTCCCATTTTAAGCAGATCTATGAAGCATTACTTACATAATAGGTAGAGTTTTATAGAAAGTAAAGAACAAGAGAGATTCCATTTCATATGTCACATTTTTACTGGTGACTTCATTAACCTTATGTCTGGGACAGGTGAACAGAAATTAAGTCATTTAAGAACGTGTGCTGTTTCTGTACCCAAGAGGCAATGAATGATGAGAAAATATGCAGAATTTTCACTCGACAGCTCTACGGTGGCAAGGAAGCCTGTGGTTTCCTGTCCTTGGGGGCAGTCTCTTGCCAGGGGCTCCTGCACAAGGTCCTGGATATTTCACTCTTTCAAATCTAGGTGGGAAAGGCAGCATACCATGGTTTTTGTGTTCTTGGTGCCTAGGAAGATGTCGTGGCCCAGATGTTGCTGAGGTTTATCTATTGCCTCCCAGAACAGCAGCCACTAGTACATGTGGGGGCAATGGAGGTGAACCTAGGGTGGGAAGGACACTCTAGCTTGGGATATGGGGACCAGAGCCTCAAGGTGCCACATGGCACAGTGAATACCAAGCTCCCTGCCTCCATCACTGCTGTTCTTTTTCATCTTGTTCCATCTCCAAAGCACCTCTGGGCCTGTGATAGGAGTGGCAATCTCTAAGGTCTCCAAATTATCTCAGAGTTGTTCTCCCACCATCTTGATTGGAAGGACCTGGCAGCTTCACACCAGTCAGCTCATCAAATCATCACGTGTACACCTGTGGTCTTCTCCTCTTCCCATGCCCTCAACACAGGCAGGCTGAGATTGTCTACATACCTAAGATCTGTTTCTCTCCTGATTAAAATGTCTGTCTTTAATCTGTTGCTTTCAGGGCTGGAGAGATGGCTCAGCAGCTAAGAGCCCTGGCTGTTCTTCCAAAGGACCCAAGATCAATTCCCAGCACCTACATGGCAGCTTAAAACTGTAACTCCAATTTCAGGGGCCCTCTTCCAGCCTCCACAGGCACCAGACACACACATGGTGCACATATAAACACGCAGGCCAGACAGCCAAACACATAAAATAATAAGATTATATAAATCATTGCTTTCTTACTATATTTTATTATTCATACTTAAGCAAGCCAAGGTGAATCTCAGCACTTTGATGCAAGATTTTTCTATCATGTCCCTCAAAACCGCCTACCTCTACCTATCACCCAGCTCCAGTGTCCCTCAAAACCCCTAC
>NW_021604712.1:9856803-9886980 GCF_004785775.1 Grammomys surdaster | reverse complement strand
TCCAATGTCCCTCAAAACCCCTACCTCTACCTATCACCCAGCTCCAAAGCGGCCTCCACACCTTAGGTTCAGTCATGTTACTTCCTATGTCTTCAGTGTACTCTACGTATTAAAAACAAGTTTACTGGAAAACAGCTCCGTGTGTAATGCTGGCAGCGGCCTCGTCTGTCTCATGTCTACCATTTCTCTTGACTGACTTAAACAACAGACTCAAGCCATCCAGTCTTGTGCAAGTTTACACTATGATCACAGAGAACAATAAAGTTGCCCATCGACACATCCCTTGGAAACACACCCCCTTGGTGGGTGATGCACAAACTCCCTTAGCACCAGTTTCTCTCAGCCCATTCAGAATGTTCAAACCGAACACCAAAGCCCAGGGAAGTGAGGTTTTGTCCTCTGGAAGCCGGTATCTCAAGAACAAGATACTGGAAAACCCATTGTCAGGTGAGATCCTGATGCAGACGCAGTTTTCCATCCTCATATGGTGGAAAGAGGCAAAAGAGCTTCTGGGACTCTTCTAGGACGACACTCAGTTTATTCATAAAGGCTCTGCCTTCAGGTGCTAATCACGTCTCAAGGGTCTACATCTAATTTTAAGGTTCAGGATTCCAATATTAGCCAGGTGTGGTGACCTACCTCTTCAATGCCAGCACTCAGGAGTATATCTGTTTATAGTTTTAGCCAGTGTGCTGTGGTGGGAAGGCATGGTGAAAAGAAAGGAAGCAGGAGAGGAGGGAGGGACAATACGGCAGGCTAGCTCTTTCCATCCCTCTCTAAGCTCATAGCTTACGGAGTGGTACCCCGCCTGAGGATGCCAACACGTGCTTGGCTTCTTACAAATGTTTCACAAAGCTTAGAAATGTTTCACTGTTCTCGCCCTGAGTTATCATGTGGCTCCATTAACCCTAGTCACTAACATCCCTTCACATCGCCCATCTCCAAAGCAACACTCTGCAAAAGTACAGCAGTCTGAGGAAGGAGGCATTTGATCCTCGCCCAGGGGGCTTCCTCTTTCTACATATCCCAAGAACCAGAGCGGCCACTGGTGAGTTTGCCTCAGTCAGCTCATGGCAGTGAAGGAGCAGGAGCGACCCTTCACTAACATTACTCAGTTGTTGACATGTCTATGTCATGCTCTGCCATGATCTAGATCTTTCTGTGCTGTTTGTCATACAGTCTTTTAGTTTCTGGGGTGGCTTGAGTGAGCAATGTCCCTAGTAAGCCCATGTACTTGTATACTTGGTCCCAAGTTTGGGGCACTTTTGGGGAGGTTTCAGAACCTCTAAAAGGTAGAGCTTCCATGGAGGACGCATGTCATCAGGCAAGCTTTGAGAGGTCATAGCCTTGCCCCACTCCCAGTTCATGCTTGGCTTCCTGTTTGCATTTGACGATCTCTCTCTCTCTGTCTCTCTCTGTCTCTGTCTCTCTGTATCTGTCTGTCTGTCTGTCTGTCTCTGCTTTGTGCTCCAGCCACAAACCACCCTGTCCCTCTCCTCTTGTTATGGACTCCCCTTCTAGAACTGTAAGCCAAAATAAATACTTTCATTCATAACCCATTTTTGGTCCAGGCACTTCCTCACAGCGGTGGGAAGTGGCTAACACAGCTTCACTGTGACGTTCTCATACACAGTATGTCATTATACTGGGTTTTATTCTATCCCATCTCTCCATCCACTTCTCTTGATAATTCCCTCCCTCCCCACAGCTTCCTTCTGCTTTCGTGTCATGTGTAGTCTATTGCTAGACTTTTCTCTGCTCTCCATCCTTAAGATTCTTCCCTCCCCACTCATATCCCTTTCTACTTTCACATATGTTTGTTTGTTTGTTGACTCACTGGCCTTGAACTTGTGACCCTTATGACTTAGCCTCCTAAATGTTTTACAAGCGTTAGCCACCACAACCAGCTCATCTGACTTTCCTAGTGTCATGAAATAAAAACTACCAAGTTTTTAACTAACATAGAAAAATGAATTATGAATTTCTTCAGGATCTTCTGAGCTCATGCCTTCCCCCCTGAAAACAACTCGACTTCTAGGAATCAGGCAATTGAGATGAAATCTGGGTATTAATATGGTTGTAAATAAGTAACATTTGCTCTAGAGTTTGAGTCATGGGGATCTTTAAAGTTTTATTTTGTGAAAACATTGGGAAATGAAGAAGGAGGGGCAGCTGGAGTTCATAAAGAGCTCAAAGCCTTTCCACAAAGCCAGGCTTGGGCGACGTGCCTGTGACCTAGCATTTAGAAGATGTAGTCGAGAAAATCAGTAGTTCAAGGTCATCCTTGGCTACACAGTGACTCCAAGGCTAGTCTGCCACATAAGATGCTGTATCAAAGCGAAGCAAAACCGAACCAAAATAGCATCTACTAAAAGGAATATAATTATAAAATCTTTTTTAAAGTTTTACCCCGCACCCAGTTAGTACTTATTTGAAAAATTCATCTACTTTGGAAAATGTAGGTCACACTTAGTGTAATTAATTGGCAGTTTGTTCTAACTACAGTACAGATGGAGGGCAAGTCATTAACAAACTAGAGATAAAATAAATCCAGCTAGTTATGAGGAAGCTGATTGACAGCTCTCTCCCTCTTCCCCTCTCTCCCCCGCTCTGTGTCTCTCTCTCTTTCTGTCTCTGTCCCCCGCCCTCCCCCCCCCACCACACACACACCTTCTATGGCCCTGGGGTTGTATCTTTGAGCTTCCACATACCAGGCCCATGCCCTGTATCCAGGATTTATTTGAAAAGGAAACCCTGTTCACTCAGATTAACAACTGAGTTATCCTAGTCCATTTACAGACATAAAAATGATTGGGCCTGAAGAGATTATTCTTTATTGATATATTGTAGTTTTGAGAATCAAGCTAAGGAACACAACTAGACAACTTTTCTTCCACTTTAGGGCGTCCTGAAACCCTGACATCCATCCACCCATCCATCCACCCATCCATCCATCCACCTGCCCACCCATCTACTCACCCACCCACACATCCACTCATCACCTACCAACCCTACCTACTTTGCTTCCTTCCTCTCTCCTTCCCCCTCCCTTCTTCCTTCTTGCTTTT
The DNA here is from genome assembly GCF_004785775.1 of Grammomys surdaster. NCBI lineage: Eukaryota > Metazoa > Chordata > Mammalia > Rodentia > Muridae > Grammomys > Grammomys surdaster. Next base: position 9,883,912 of record NW_021604712.1, on the reverse strand, counting down.
TTCCCCCCCAGAAGGAACATCTTCCTTCTGCCTAACAGGTCAGGTTGGGGACTACTTGACTGAAAACAAGCATAGTCTGTAAACAAAGCCAGGCTGTTCACCACACGTGTCACACTGGGCCTTCTGGGTCCTTTTACTTCTTTCTCCTTCCATCTTTTGGATCAGAGAAGGGTGTGGTGGTTTGAATAGGAATGAATCCCCTAGACTTGTATGTTTGAATGCTTGGCCCATAGCAGGGTTGCACTATAGGAGGTGTGGCCTTTTTGAAGGAAGTGTGTCACTGTGTGTGTGTGGGGGGGCCTTTGAGGTCTCCTATGTATGCTCAGTGTGGCTAACAATCTTCTTTTGCTGCCTGCGGATCAAGACATTGAATTCTCAGCTCTTTCTCCAGCCCCATGTCTGCCTGCATGCTGCCATGCTTCTCACCATGACAATAATGGACTGAACCTCTGAAACTATAAGCCAGCCTCAATTAAATGTTGTCCTTTGTAAGAGTTGTCTCTCTTCACAGCAAGAAAACCCTAACTGAGAGAAAGGGTGAGCCCCAAATTCTTTATAGGTCCCATTTCCCCAGGGCTGCATGAAGCTTAAGACAAACTATTTTTGAAAGGTACAAATCATGCAGCTAACGTAAAAATCATTCTTTTACAGCACTCATGTACTTATAATAACATGTGATATTTATCTACAAGGATCCTCTTGCAGCTTGGGAAAACACTGGATTAAAGTAAAAACCCCACCTATCGAGAAGCCACCAAATGTTCAATCTTATCAAGTTTCAGAACCCTTTAAAAAAAAATTAAAGAATGTTCCCTTACATTTTTCAAGTATTTATCCTTTTTTTTTGGGGGGGGGCAGAAGTTGAGGTAAAACTTTTATGGAAAACATCAGTCTAAGTAGATCAAAGCAATAAGAAATTCTTCCCAGGGAAAATTAATTTTGAAAAAAATCCCAATAAAGATAGGAGTAGGAAATCTGAAGAGAAAAATATCACACTGAAGCAAATGAGCTACAGAACGGGGAGGTAGAAGCATCCAGTTCTCAGACCTCTTGGACTGGGTTCCGAAGCCTAAAAATAACTCAAACTGATTCTGTAGGCATGGAATTCAGAGAGGCTCTAGCACCTAAAGGCCTGGCTTGGGAGCTAAAGGAGGGATTGCAGAGCGAGCGGGCAGAGTCAGGGAAAGAGACTGGAAGGCCTAGAGGCCACATCCAGGCTCTGGATCTGTTCTACTTCCTACTGAAGGCCGCTGGCCAGAGAGAGAGAGAACTGAATTTACATTTGAAAAGGGAGGCTTGGCTACTGAGACTGTGAACTCAGGCAGAGGCAGGAATGCCAACAAGCTGCCCCACAATTGTGGCACCAGCACTGCTGTGGCATTCCTAACAGAGGCCTTGGTTGCCCCAAGTTCTTCACATGCCTGCTGCCATCTCAACATGGCCTGTGGCTCCCTGGCCTCTCAGTGTCTCAGACCCACCCTCCTGTTCACAGTGGATGTGTGTAAGGAGGAAGGGCCCTGCCTCCACCCCTCCAGCCCACCAAGCCATTATTTCCTTCATGCCCTAAGAACCCAGGATGTCAAAAGTGTGCAAAGGTTTCTTCTAAACCTTCTTTCTCTGTATTCTTCATCTTCTCCTCCATCATCATCATCATCATCATCATCGAGGGTGAGGTCCCAGGTGGGAATCTCACCCTCCATAAAGTCTGTCAGTGTTTGGGGGAAACAAAAGCTAGATACGAACCAAGAGGGCTTGGAACATGCCCACTGCCAAGAAGGCAAGGAGAAATGACCAGCTTTGTGAGGTGGTTATGGGAGAGAGCCAATGAGGACTTGTTCCTGAGTCATTTGCTGTAACAATGAAGAAGGGAACATTAAATCCATACCTCTTCATCAAGCCAAATAAAACACAAATGGTTTCGTGAATCGAGACAAACCACTTGGATGTATCTCAGGCAAGAGAGTAAACAAGGTACAGAACCAGAAACATATAGGAATTACTCTATGAAAGGATCTTAGCGTCTCTAGTAATTATGGAAATTAACACTGAAAGAAAATCCAGATGTGTTTCCCCATCTGTTTGTGAAAAAAATTCAGATGATTGTGATGGGTTGATTAATATCCTCTCTACCTGCAACTCTGAACTTGACTATTTACAGAGGGGGGCTTTACGGCGAGGATTTCAATTGCCACGGCCCCTCCATTGACAGTTCTGCTTTCTGTAGTTTCACTTACACTCAACAGTGGTCAGAAAATATTAAATAGAAATGTCTAGAAATAAATAATTAAGTGCCAAGCTATCTGCTGTTCTGAGTAGTGTCCCGAAATCTGTTTTAGTTTTGTTTTGTTGTTTTGTTTTTCTAAGACAGAGTCTCTCTGCATAGTCCTGGTTGATGTGGAATTCACTATGTAGACCAGGCTGACCTCAAACTCACAGGGACCTTCATGTTTCTGCCTCCTGATTAGTGATTAGGGATTAGTGATGCCTGCTATAACACCAACTGTGTGCTGAAATCTTGACCATGGCCTTCCATCCTATGTAGGGCATGGACGTCTCTCTGTCCAGTACATCTATGGTATATGTGCTCCCCACCTGTTAGTCAGTGAGGAGCCACCCAACTAATCAGTAGCTGTCACTGTGGCTTGCTATTTGTGGTAGTTACTCTTATGCTACTTTGGTAGTCCCAAAGTTTACGAGTGCTGGTAGGTGGCCAATGCTTCCTGTAGGTGAACAAACAGAATCTCTCAAATGAGTAATAAGGAATTAAGTGTCAAACTCACTAAGCTTTAGAGTGACAACTAGTTTCCTTTTTTTCTCCTTCTTCTCCTCCTCCTCCTCCTCCTCTTCCTCCTCTTCCTCTTTCTCTTCCTCTTCCTCTTTCTCTTCTTCCTCCTCCTCCTCCTCCTCCTCCTCCTCCTCCTCCTCCTCCTCCTCCTCCTCCTTTTTCTTCTTTTTAGACAGGGTCTCTCTACATAGCCCTGGCTGTCCTGGAACTCACAGATATTCACCTGCCTCTGGCTCCCTAGTACCGAGAGAGAATTTACTTCCTAGTCATGAAACCAGGAAGTAAAGAAATGCAGCAGTTTTGCTGTTGCTCACCCACATACAAACGCGCTGATCACGGTGTGTGGCAACTGTAGAGGGCTTGGAACTGTCCAGTCTGCATGGTGATGTGGAAACAGAACCATGAAGGGGAGCAGGCTCTCTTCAAGAGTGCAGACCATGCTCACAGCACAGCAGGTCTGAGTTTATAGGGCAGAAAAGGGAATTTGGGGAGGTTTAGGATAGAAAGTTCCAACTGTGGCTTTGCTTCCTGCTGTAAGGCCTGAGGATGTTCTAACAAGTTGTGAGGCAGGTGGGTCTCTGTGAGTTCAAGGCCATCCTGGTCTACATAGTGAGTTCCAGAATATCCAGAGCTACACGGTGAGAGCCTGTCTCAAAGCAAGTAACTTAGAGGCAGGAGGGTGAAGTGCTCAGGGCCAGCCTCGACTAAACAGCTGAAGAGTGACCTCTGGTTCAGCCTAGGCTACATGAGGCCCCGTCTCAAAAAGCCACAAACAGATCAGCTCTCATCCACAAATAAGCAAATCACCAAGTGATATAGGTTGATCTAGAAAATACTGTATGACCCCAACCCTATAGCATTCTGGAAGGCCAACTGTGGAGGAAAAAAATGAAACAGTGGTCAAGAGTTGGGGGAGGCAGAGCAAAGTACATTCCCAGGGCAATGAGACTGCTCTGTGACACTGTCATGGGGACAAGTATGTCTTTCCAAACACTCAGATGCACAAGACCAAGAGCCAGCCTTGATAAAAGCCACACGTTGTGGTCGAGGACTCCCTCAGCACAGGTTCATCTGTGGTATAGGATGTACTGCTTACGTGTGGATGCTGGCTGCGGGTGTCTGAGCCTTCCCGGGGACAGGAGGTACACGGGAACTTTCTGTACTTTCTGTTCAATACTGCTCTGAAGCTAACTAAATCTGTTCTCAAAACAAGTCTCATACTTTAAAACAAGAATGCCCAATTATCTACTTAAAATGATGACTTAAAAAATTAAAGATGCGTGCTAGGGAGATGGCTTGAAGAGAGAAAGGATTTAGCATGCAAGCCTGACCCACCTGAGTTCAATCCTTGACACTCATGGGAACAGGGGATGAAGATGTGGGACACACCTGTGATCCAGCTCTGCCCAAGCTCACAGGCCAGCTGCCTGATGGAGGTGACAGGGTGACAGGAAAAAGAGGGATTCTGCCTCAAAGCAAGGTGGGGAGAGAGAACTGACTTTTCAAAAAGCCACCCCCAACTCCCCTTACAAATACATTTTTAAAAAAAGTTATGAAAGATGTGACATATACTTTTGTATTCTGGCAAAAGCAGAAGAAAAATACACCTATGGTTTGATTCTAATTTTGTTTTTAAACAGTACGTGGTACGTGAATATACCACATACCACTAATAGAGCAAAAAACAAACAAACAAAGCAGTGACATGTTAGTATCAGCTATCTGAGTACAGATTACACACAACTCTTATTTCCTTTGTGATTTCTTAACATTTTCAATTTTTCTATAATAAACACACATCCCATTTGTAATTAGGAGCAGTTACCACCATTTAAAGCAATAGATGAAACAACGGTCTGGAAGCCTTAGAACATTAGTGTGAGAATAACAAAGCCCTCGCATGAGGCCTTCATGCTGTGCATGTTTTGTGCCAGATTCAGACTTGGAGCTTCCAAACCCTGGTACTTTTAAGGATAAGAGCATCTTTGTTATGCTAATGAGGTGAGTCATAGAGAAGCCCTCCTTGGCTTCAGGATGAAGACTGGCCACCAGTTGGGCCAACTGCATGATTACAGGGTTGGAGCTTGCAGCTGTCTGACCTTCAGGGAGCAGGAGGGGCTGAGGGTTTAATTCAATGACGTGGTCAATGGTTTAATCAATCATGTCTCTGTTATGGAGCACAGTAAACTTAGAACCTAGAAGCACGGTAAAGCTTCCTGGCTGGTGAAGGCATGGAGGGCTAGGCTTGTGTACCACTCACTGCAGGATTGACAGCAGGGACTGAGTACCTCTGGAGGGCAGGGCTAGAAGGCTTGCTTCTGCCCAAGGATGCAAAGAAAAAAAAAAGGCTCCTTGAATTATGGTGTCATCCCGGGGACCAGAGAGGTGGCTTGGAGACCCAGGCTCAATACTCAGTATTTACATGGTGCTTTGTAACCGTCCACAACTCCAGTAGATCTGACTCCACTTCTGACCTCCTTGTACACCAGATACACATGATACACATGTGTTCACACAGGTAAAACACTCCCGCAAATGAAAATAAAAGAAGTCTAAAACAAAAAAGAAATTTCTTTTAAAGATAGCATGCCTGAGCCTGAGGCAATTTCAGTCAGAGCAGACTGTCAACTTGGACGATATTTAATTCTCCATTCTACAAAACACTTTGGGCTGGCCCTCTTCAGGCCTGCTCTCCCTTTTTCCCCTCCAAAATCTCCATTCCCGTGTCACCATGTTCCCACTTAAACGCCTAAAGAGGATGGGAAGATGATGGCTCAGCCAGTAAACCGCTTGCCGCATACCCATAGGACCCGAGCTCGGATCCTTATCACCCGCGTAAAAGCCACGTGTGGGTTTGTGATTCTAGCTCCAGAATTCGAAGACAGGAAACTCCCTGGAGCCTGTTCATGACTCAGCTTACGCGAATCAGTGAGTTCAAGGTTCAGTGAGAGAGACTGTCTCAAAACATAAGGTGGGAAGCTATTGGAGAGGACACTCAACATTGACCTCTGGCCCAGACACACGAGCACATGGAAGTACATGAGCAAATGCTCTGTCTGTCTGTCTGTCTGTCTGTCTGTGTCTGTCTGTCTGTCTGTCTGTCTGTCTGTCTCTCTCTCTCTTACACACACACACACACACACACACATACACACACAAGGTCAAAGAGTTGGTTTAAGTTATACGGTACTGGGAATGTAGATAATTGACTCCCGTGTAAGATCACATGACCGATGTCCACCCCCAATAAACAGCTTGGCTAATCTTAAAACACTATTTATTCAGCGTGACGCTCTGGAGAGGAGGCATTCTACTTTGAATCAACTTTTGGACAAACCGCTTGAGACTCAGGAGCAAGCAAGCTCTCCGGCTCCTCAGCTAGGAGAATTAGTGTCTGTGTGAGAAGGCCTGCAGCTGCTCTCAGGATCTGTGCTCCCCAGCAGTGCTCCACCCACACAGCACCACACACGAGGCTCTGAAGGGAGTGCACTCTGCCCATCCAATGCCATGCTGTGTATTGGCGTGTGGAATCTGCACAAGAGAAGCCAGGTCCCCAGGGCACACAGTGTTGCTTACCCTCCCAAGGGCTCCACATGGAACCTGGCCATCCAGTAAGTTGTAGGCAGCAGAAGTAGTCTTTTTAGTATTCTTTAAGTCTTCATTGCTAATAGCAATCAGAACTTTCCAGAATGATCCAGATATACACGCCACAACGGCACTGAGATCAGAGAGACTGTAATGAAAGGCAATGGGGTTTTTGTTTATTTCTACTAGGGGGAAAAAACCCACTGGAGAAAATGCCTTATCTGGAAAGGCCATTTGAACTTTCACTTATCTCCCCAAATCCAAATTGACATCTAATACCTATTTTCCTTGCTAAACAATGGCAGGGAGCAAAGCCGTTTCTTATGTTAAGAAATGTTATGGAACCCAAGAAGAAATAACTGCAGTACTTATTTTCTGTGTACACACACTTTCTTCTTTAACATCAAAGTCTGTTTGGATTTTTAAACACTTAAGTGGAAAGAATGACTTGACTGTGTTCTCGACCCAAGTTCATTGCTACAATACCTGAATCTCTGCCAAAGTGTTTGGCCTACCCCTAGGATGTCCAGAACACGGGCTTGTTTTGAAGGCTTTCACCACGCCCTCAACCCTTCTACTTTTAAAATGTTTCCTTTCTTCCTTCCTTTCTTTCTTTCTTCTTCTTCTTCTGTTTAAAAGAAGAGTGTTTAAAATGTAACAGTCAAATACATTTTAGTTAAACCAGGCAGATGCGGCTAAGCTTACTTCCTCAAAGTGTATGATTCTGGAAGAACTATCTATCTATCTATCCTTACATCTTAGAAAAATGTAGCTCTCGCCCTTCGTCAAAGAAACTTCTTTTTGCTGCAGATGGAGTCCATCATAGAAATCCAGGAGTGGTCAAAATGTAGAGAGTAACTCACCATGGACTTCCGGTGCCCAGGTTCCTATTTCACACGACCCTACATTTAAGGCTTAGGGAACATCACTCAAGAGGAGGTGGGAGGATTCCAAGAGTCAGAGTACTGGGACATCTGCATCAAGATGGTGTCTTCAATATGCAACCATGAAGCCTTAACAACATGGTCTCTGCCGGGCAGTGGTGGCTCACACCTTTAATCCCAGCACTTGGGAGGCAGAGGCAGGCAGATTTCTGAGTTCAAGACCAGCCTGGTCTACAGAGTGAGTTCCAGGACAGCCAGGACTACACAGAGAAACCCTGCCTCGAAAAAACAAACAAAAACAAAAACAAAAACATGGTCCCCAGAACAAAACCTACCAATGACAACAGTAGTTGATGTGCCCATGTTGATGTCTCAGAAGGCCCGGCAACTGAATGAAGAGCTAAAGGCAACTGATGGCTACTAAGAGAATCAGTCTCAACCAAAGCGATTCTAAATCCCATCAAGCTGACCAAGCTTAACTATCGCCCCACCTCAGCTCACACCTGGCATGAAAGGTGTACTTGAGAATAGTTTCTGTAGTTATTGACATGCATAGTGACTAACATCACTCTCTTTTCAACAATTTTTAGTAGACTCATCGCTTCCTCTCCCTCAGAGAACACACCGTCAGCAAAAGGTGAAGCATCGGACATAAATTCTTTAGCTAGCACCAGTTACATGCAGTGAGGTAAGCTGAAAGGGTAAGAGATTGCTGAGCTATGAGCTATGAGCCCCAAGAGACCAGAAAGCACACTCTAATGAGGTGGTACGTCTGATAGAACAGGGTAACTTTGTTCTGGTCACTGGCTGTTGCTTTCACAAGGTTTTGAAGAGAATGGAGATCGATAAAGAAATGGTGAAGCTCAAGCTACGTCCCTTTACAATAAATATATTTACTGCAGGCTCATGGATCTTGTTTGCATGCATTCAAATAAGCTGTAGCCTACTGCCATTGAGAGTCTGAACCAATGATCAAGCCTCAGAGCCTTCGTACAGCTCAGTGTCCCTGCTTAAGCTCCTAAGTGAACCCAGAGTCTGAGGCAGTGAGCTTTAGCTTTTATCATGACTGTTAGGAAAAGCCGGAAAGAGCATGAGAGAGGTTCATGCTCACAATCAACGCACAGCTTCTAGTAAGCGTCATTAACCATGTGTTCATCTGTTGCCCTGAGGAAGACTCAGACTCCAGACACAGGAGCTGCACCTGGTTGAATGTTACCAACCATGGGAAAGACACAGGTAAGAAAGACAGTTTGAATTCTTGAGAAGATGACCATAGAATGGAAAGTGGCTAAAGTTTATTGGGGGCACTGTAACACAATGCCATGGACTGGAGGCCTTAAACAGCAAACATGGGTGTCTCTCAGGTCTAGAGGCCGGAAATCCAAAGTCAAGGCTCTGACCTCCTCAGGCAAAAGGGTGCCTGAGGAGGCCCTATTTCTGGTGCTGGCAATGGCCTTCTTGGAAGGCCCTGAAATGGCCTGTCATTTCTTTTGTTGTTGTTGTTATTTGTTTGCTTTTTGTTTTTTGAGACAGGGTTTCTCTGTGTAGTCCTGGCTGTCCTGGAACTCACTCTGTAGACCAGGCTGACCTCAAACTCAGAAATCCGCCTGCCTCTGCCTCCCAAGTGCTGGGATTAAAAGCGTGCGCCACCACCGCCCGGCCGGCCTGTCATTTCTTGGAGAGTTCCAGGGGGCTCTGGGTGCTTTTCTATTTCTCTAACCCCTTCAGAAGCAGTCCGCCCTCATGAGCCAACTTCCCATCAAAAAACACATTGTCCATCACACTGGAGGTGAGAATTTCAACATAGCGTGAACACAGATAGTTGTTGGAATTAAGTTTTAGGTCAGCCATACAGAGTTATATACAGTCTTTGCACACAACCTATTAAAAGGTACCATGACAGCCATTCTAGAGGATAGAACTGTGTGGCATCTTCGTTTTGGTGGGGCTTAGACATGTGTATGTCAAACCTCTCAGATCCATATGCCCAAAGAAGAGGGACATCCTCTGCTGGTGACCTAAAGAACAGAATTCAAAAGCAGCTGAATGTAATTTCATACGGTTAAGTGCCTCAGCCTAGACAGCCTACGGGAATACAGGAAGCAGAGGTGAGTGGAGACTGACAGTAATAAGACAGTGTCATAAACCAAAACTATTTCATCAAAGCCCTGAGAAAACAAAGTCTCTTCCCACGGTTTCAGCAAAGGAGGGCGAGCAGGTGAGTGGGGCTACAGCTCAGAGGCAAGGAAGCCAGCAGTTACGCAAACTCATTGCATGAAGGTAGTGGGAAGAGCAAAGGGTCGAAGAGTGAGATCCTAAAAGACTGATAAGTTGACGAGCATTAGTCTCTAGTAATGACGAGTCCAGAAAGTGTTTAAGTAGAGGGGTGACATAATTAAACCTATTTTGGAAAGATAGCCTTGATAAAAACACAGAAGATTTAAGGCCAGACAGATGGCTCAGCAGCTAAGAGCATATATGCCCTTGTAGAGTACCCAAGTACTTCACAGCACCCAAAAATCCAGCTCTAGGAGACCTGATTTTCCCCCCTGGGCTCCAGGGCATCTGTACTCACACATACACATAGTCACACTCCACTCCCACTCATTCCTCACTATACACAATACACACACATACATATACATATAATTAAAAGTAAAACAATGTCTGAAAATATGGAAGTAGGTATGGAAGAGACTAGGGGAAAAGAAAAATTTGATGAAGAACTCTTTATGTGTCTTGAGAATGTCTGCAAAATTGTGTGTGCATTTGAGTACACACATACACACACACACACACACACACACACACACACACTTGAGAATGTGGCCTATAGTACGCAGCAGAGATACTGAAGGATTGTATAACCCACAAAGGGTTCAGAATAACAGCATTCAAAAGCAAGAGCAGCAGCCATGTGGTGGACAGAATTCATTCACAATGTATTTTATATAACTTGCTTTTATAGACTTGTAGGTAACTGTTGAAGGGGAATAGAAGGGAACTTAATGAGGACCAAACAGTTCCTGCACAGTGAGTAGTGGGTTGAGGAACATTGCATGAGAGAAAGGAGAGAAGGAGAGAGAGGTATCACCACACTCTGAAAAACAACAGCAGCAACAACAAAAAGAAATCACTTCACTTCAAAGAACTGAATGTTTAACCTGTGCACCCGAGTTCCTCTAGCTGGAGACTGTCTTCCATTTTCATGGGCCAAAATATTTCTGGCTAAAGACAGAGAGATAAGATGACCTACAGAGGACCCCACTTGCATAGAAAAATAAAAAGGAAGAGGAGAAAACAAGCTTCAAAGCTTTTCTTGGCGTGATTTAATTCTCCATGCAGGCCTGGTTTCTATACCCTTGTGGCGTCCAGAAACTTCAAGCGGGGGGGGGGGGATAGTCTGCTCATCCCCCCCCACACACACACCCACCAAGGAAAGAAATTAAATATATGAATAAAGTCAGGTAAATATACAAACCAAACAGTGGTAATGTTTTTAAATGCAAAATTCTTTCTTCCTTCGTTTCTTTGTTTCTTTTTTTGCTTGTTTCTTTGTAAGTTTCTCTGTTTCTTTCATAGTTTCTTTCTAAACAGACTAGGAATTAGACCCCAGTGTGGATTATCCCTAAATAAATGGTTTCTTCCTTGTGTCTTTATGTAACCTGAAATATATCTCTATTTAGGAAATACAATTAGGCAGACCTTAATGGTTCTTCGGGATTCCCCACACCTACCCACGCTCCTACCCTCTACCCCATTCGAATCTCCAAAGTGGTGGCTGATGACTAGCATGGCTCAAAGTTGGATCTCCAGCAGAGTGAGCTCTCAACTCTAGCAAATTACAGGCAAGATGGCTCAGGGGTCAAGGTGCTTGCCACCATCTCTAGCATTTCCGTTTCTACAGGTGAAACTTCCCAGGGATCTAAGAGGCATTACTCTTTTCTTCCATCGCACAGGGAATGCATAACAGAGCTCCAATGTGGTCCTAGGAAGAGTGGCTGCTTCCTATTACAGGGGTTGGCAGGGTGGCCCAAGGACCACAGTGCCTGAGTGTCCTGGTGTGCTTGCTGGGAATGCAGTTTGAGGGGCTCATCCAGACTTACTCTGTCAGGCTCTTTATAGTGATCTGAGTGTATACTCAGCGTCGAGGGCACATGGCTTCTGCTTATATCAAAGGATGAAAGCCAAAGAGGTAAGGGTGTGACTCAGAAATTAAGTAAACAGATGGAGAAAAGATACAGAAGGACAAACAACAAAAACACCTGTCTAAGTATGATGGGGGGGCAGAGGTCTGTCTGTATATATATATATATACATATATATATATATATATATGTATATATATATATATATACATATATATACATATGTGTGTGTGTGTGTGTGTGTGTGTGTATGTATGTATAGATTGTGTGTGGAGGGATGGTGGCACACAGGTCATGTGGTCATGTGTATTGGTCAGAGAACAGGAGTCAGATCTTTCACCACGAAGGTCCCAGAGATTGAGTTCAAGTCATCAGGCTTGGCACTTAATGCCTTTACTTGCTGTGTCTTCTTGATAACCCCCTTTCCTTCTATTCTTAAAATTTTCTCTTTATCCAAGATAGATTTTCATGCATTCTAGATGGACTCAGAAACTATGCCATTGAGGATGATGTTGAGCTTCTGATCTTGCAGCTGCTTCCACCTGAGTGCTATAACTACAGGTGTGTGCTGCCATGCTGGGTTTATGCAACGCAAGTGATCAAACCCTTCATGCGCTTAGGCAAATGCTGTAACAACTAAGCTACATCCAGGCCCTAAGTGGGACTTTCTTTGCTTCTATTAATCCTTCAGTTCTGGGGTTGAGAAACCTGTGAGTTGAATACTGTAAAGAAAGAGGCAGGAATAAACTGTCACATCCTCCATCACTTCCCTAGCCTCCAGTGGAGGTATTTGAGTGTGTGTGTGTGTGTGTGTGTGTGTGTGTGCATGTGTGCATGTGTGCTTGGACAACAGTGACCTTCAGGTCTCCAGGCACCGTTCTTTAGGGCCACAGACTGAAGTAAAACTTCTTGTTACTGCCACAGTGTCTCTGGTGGGTCTGAGCTGCAGTTTGGTTGGAAGGGGCTTGTAAAAGATTTTACACAGGCTGGGGACCATTCACTGAAGCCGGGAATCAGCCTGCTATCTGATACACTCATTCTGAATGGCTCTCAGACCTCTGCCTTCCTCACAGTCATCCGGATGATATAAGCATCACCCTGGCCTGCTAGCAGGACTGGAGTGGCTGAGAGCTTGTATTTCTGACAGGTCCCCCAGTGCCACTGCTGTCTGTGGTCCAGGGCCAGCACTCTGAGGGCTGCTGAACACATTATCATTTCTGCTGAGTCCCTTCTTCACCACTAACCAGCTACATTAATAGACACTTTCTTGGCACAGGCTAAGGAAAATGTAGATCTGAAGCCAAAAGAAATGCCAACTTCGAGTGCTAATGAGTAAGCTGAGGTCAAGCCAAAAGTTGCCCAGTAAGACCAAAGGCAAGGAGAAAAAGTCAGGTGGAGGACAGGTAGGCAGGCTGGGGATAAGTCTGAGAAGAGGAAGGATGTGGGTTCCAGGAGTTCAGAAAGCGACAGGGTGGTGTTCTCTCTCACCCCTATGGGTCTGAACTCCCTGAAAGCAGATGTAGAAGAAAGAGGGTTATAGGGCAGTAACTCACTTGGTAGGGTGCTTACCAGCATGCAGGGACTTGTGGGTTCAGTTCCCAGCACTGCATAAAACCTTGTTCAAGGCAAAAGAATCAGGAGTTCAAGCTCATCCTTGACCACAGTTTCAGCACTCAGGCCACAGGAGTTCAAGGTGGGGCAACGTGGGGATTCCCCCATGCACTGTCAGACTTCTATACTTTTTCTCCAATTCCCAAGGCTCTGTGATCCCAGAATGAGCCATACTCCTCTGATACAAACTAAGTTTATCCAACATGGAGAACAGCATGGCAGAGTTGCCAGCTGGCCAAGCCACCAAGCACCAAGCCATGCTAAAGTCTCCTGCTCTAGAGCTTCCAGGGACTCAGGGCTGTGGCCAATTTAATTGCTTCGCCCCTATGTATTTTCAAGATCTTCACTCACTTAGTCTCAGTGCCTGCAGGTAAACAGTGAGGTCCACTGAGAATCCTATACCTGCTCTGTCTTTTCCTCTGTCTCCAGAAACCCTGAGACCCAGAGCTATAACCCCACCTTGGGAGGCAGCAGAAGGATTTTGTCCAATAAACCCATCCTCATAGACTTCCCCAGTGATGGCTGTCAGGACACACCATAGGAAGGGCTGTCTGCTTACTGGTAACATGACAACTAGGCGCTGCCAAGAGTCCCAGTCACACAGGGGCAGACCCATGAAGGTCAGGGAAGGAGGCTCTTGGGAGAAAAGCACCCGGAAAAGGGACCACCAGAAAGAGCACCGAGGCACTTAGAATGTTCACATCTCATTAACCCAGAGAAAGCTCACTCCTGGACTCTGCAAACGGCACTTGGGACCAACCACTGTGGCTTCTTAATGGGGCACGAACAGTGCTGAGGTCTTGGGCTCATGTAGGGACATCAGCTTCTCCCCAACCCAAGCACATACACACACACACAGAGACACACACTCACACACACTCACATTCACTCACACACACTCATATACAGACGTACATATTCACACACTTATACACATGTTTATGCACACAGATACACACTCACTCCCACACAGAAACCATTCACTCTCTCTCTCATACACACAGAGACATGTATACTCTCTCACACACAGAGAAACACACAGACATACATATATACACTCATACACATACACACAAAAAACACACACAGACATACATATATACTCATACACACAGAAAGAAACACACATATAAACAGATATACATGCACAGTCACTAATACATACTCACTTTCACACAGACATACACACATACATACACAGAGACACACACATACACAAAGACATACACAGAGACATATGTTCTCTCACACATGCATATATATATATATATATATATATATATATATATATATACTCACACACACATGCAGTCACACACACACTCATGCAGTCACACACACACTCAGAGACACACATATACACACTTATACACATACACACACACACACTCACACTCACAGAGCCACACATACTCATACAAACAAGAACACATTTGCTCTCACCAAGAGGGCCCTATGAACACTAACGCCCTCATCAGCTGTCCTGCTTGCTCTGCTTGCATCTACTGTAACCTTCAAATGAGGGCAGGAAGGATGCCTGTCTACTGAGCGGTTTGGAAACAGATGATGGAGAATTCTTGGCCCCCACTCCATGCTGACAAGTGAAGTGTGGAAGATATTAACTCTACGAAGGAGAAAAGAAATCAATAAAACTCAAGGTCTTCTACTTGACTCTCCAGGAAGCATGATATCCTTCCACCTTAAGAAATCAGTGATGGTACATACCTTTAATCCTAGACTAGGCAGAGGCAGCTGGATCTCTGTGAACTGGAGGCCAGTCTGGTCTATATTGTGAGTTACAGGACAGCTAGAGCTACATAATAGAGAGACATTGTCAAATAAGGAGGGAAGGGAAGGAAGGGAAGGGAAGGGAAGGGAAGGGAAGGGAAGGGAAGGGAAGGGAAGGAAAGGGAAGGGAAAGGAAGGGAAAGGAAGGGAAAGGAAGGGAAAGGAAGGGAAAGGAAGGGAAAGGAAGGGAAGGGAGAAGGGAGGGAGAGAGGGAGGACGCAAGAAAGCAATGAACTGATTACCAACTACTATGGGAATTAACCAGAAACTAGTAGTTCTTTACGTCCTACATCAGTTTACCTGAAATAGATATTAGCCAGTCCCGTTACCTAACACCACCCTGTAACCAACTGTACTCCCTGTCACCAGGAAAACCCTAGCTGTTACCAGGGTCCATCAGTATAACGCCAAACCACAGTCTCATTTATCATGGTGGAGATTTAACATGACTTGCTAGAAAGGACCCGCTGCCCGCTCTTCCTCCAACTACCCCTGTAAGATTTTATACAACTTAGAAAGGAATCCCTGCACTGAATAAACAAAGGTTAGGCTCCAGGCAAAGTGCATTCTAGATCACTAGCACAATTTTAAATACTAGCAATTTTTTCTCAAAGAGTTATAAAATTAACTGAGAATTCAAAGTGGGTGTTGCTTTGCGTGCACAAATTCCAATTTAAAGTATCATGTGGTGTTTGAAAGATTTAATTTGTCATTATTGAAGTTAAATTTAGTAAGAAAACTGTCACTATGGAAAACTGCCTTGTGCATAGTTTTTGCAAAGTTTATTCAGTCGGAGGGGCTGTTCTGCTTTCAAATTTGTGTATAAAAAAAGCACTGGTAAATTGTAACTATTTAGAAAGCTTTGCTACATTGTAAATTATTAACGAACTGTTGTTCAATATATCGCCAGAGTTTTGGAAGGTCTCAGAAGGGCAATGGAGTGCCTAGGATAGTATATGTTACCTCTACACACACACACACACACACACACACACACACACACACACACACCTACACACACACACACACACACACAGGATTTAGCATAACAGAGTAAGCAGAGAAGTCACCACTGTATTTCCTCAATGGCTTACAACAAGCACGCTTACATCTAATCCACCAGAGGCTGATTAACTTCATCCCTAATTTAAAAAGGAAAAAGGATGGTAGCATTAAAGACATATTTACTTCCCATGATGGTGGCTAAGGGGGAACCATCTGATGGGGGTGTGTTTCAAATCCCTACATGAGCACTGTCACACCATGCAGTGTTCTTTTGTCCTGGTGGCTTATCTCGTCTCACTGTTCAGCTCCTGAGCCCACACAATGTCTGATGTCATTCAAAACTGGATTCTTTCTCAAAGGCCTCACCTTCAACATAGCAGATCCAATCATCAATCTATGATATTAGGTTTACTATCCATAAATTAGGCTTAAAACCAACATATTGCTTTATCTGAGTAACGTTTATAAAGCCACACTACACAACTGGGATATAGTATTACCGAACAGTGAGTTGGGATATTATAGGTCCTTTTCTTTCCAAGTCACACCCCCCGCCCCAATCATTCCTCTACATGGCAACACGCACACACACACACACACACCACCTCTTTCATGGTTTATATTTCTGGATTATATTTAATCAAATCAATGTTATTTTTTTTTTCATAATTTTGGAGGGCTATTTCAATTTCTTCTGGAGAACTCACAAAGGTGAGACACTTAAGATTTGGTCCCTTAAGCTGTCATTGTTGCTATCATTGACTTCTGTTTTAAGAAATGCCTCATCTGTGAAATGCTGTCTTCTGGACATGACATGGCCAGTGAACTCGTGAACACACCACCGCTGTGGCTACGTGTACAAGGCTGGTACGAGATTGAGCTGGTCAACATTCCTGCACAGATGGGAGAGAGGCACGGGGCACCCCACCCTGCCTTGAGGATCAACCAGTAGTGTATGGGACCTGAGGAAGCAGTCATATTCTTCAGTGCTGAGCCAGTGCTAAGGCCCCAGTAAACAACCCCAGCCCATGCTCATGCGAAAAAACAATTCAATCCATCAAAACAAAACAATTCAAAGCTCACAAAACCCAAAACAACCAAAAGACATGCAGACAGGGTGAGGATTGATTAGGGAGAAGGGTTCATTAAGGGTGGGGGTGACAAAAGAGGGTAATGGCAGGTGAAAATGTCCAAGATACATTTTACATGTGTGATGCTGTCAAGGAAGAAAAAATATTTTAAAAAATGGAAAAGAGAGACAGAAGAGGAAGGGAAGGAGGAAGGGAGGGAGGGAGGGGGGAGGGAGGGAGGGGGGAGGGAGGGAGGGAGGGACAGAAGGATGGAAGGAACAGAGAAAGAAAGGGAGGGAAGGTGGGAGGGAGGAAAGGAGAGAGAGAAGGAGGTCTTGTTTCATGAGGACACAGAGGACGCCAGCTCAGCTGGGCACAATGACTTGCAGAAGTTATCTGAAGCTCAGTAGGTTTGTTACAGTGGGGAAGGTGCCAGCCAATGTGCCACACCACAGGGTACACTTGTGAAGGTCAACAAGCAACTTTCGGGAGCCCTGTTCTCTGCTTCCCTTATCTAGGTCTCAGGGACAGAACTCAGGTTGACAGGCTTAGTGGCAAACCCACTGAGGTGTCTCTCTACTGCTAAGTAGTTTAAGATTCTGACTTGACCTCTTGATTGTGTGGACAATAAGATGAACTGATAAAAAACATGTTGAACTTTCCTTTGGGTGTGAGTAGATTAAGAAGATTATTCTGCCTATAATTACATAAATGCTACCATTAAAAAAAATACCCACACCAACTTCTAATTAAGAAGAAACAGCTATATGCTATCGCTTCTCTCTCTTGAATCCCTGCCAGCCCCACTACCACCACCATAAAGCCTTCAGTCAAGTAAAAAAAAAAATCCAAAAGATACAAAAGTAACATTTTTTTAGAGGGGTTGAAGACCCAGCAGAGAACCGTGGACAGGATGGGGCTGCAGCAGCTGGTGAGGGCACAGGCAGAGAGGCCTCTGCTCTGAGCACCCCACCCGCCAGCCAGCCTCTGCTGCAGGTGGGGAGCACTCAGCCAGAGAGCCAAGGTGGGGAAGACACTGGGGTGCACAGGGAAGTCTAGTGGGCGCATGACCCCAGGGCCTCTTCAGACCTAGAACAGAAGCTTCTCTCAGAGAACACACTTGCTTGCTCAAGAGCTTCCAACACAGCCACCAGGTCTTCCCTTTTTATTATAAAATTCACCACCCTAGCCATTCGGAAGGGTACAGCTCCAGCTTGGTGCATTCACACTATGCAACCATCAATACCAAGCATCATGGGGGTGGTCATCTTTCCAAGCTTAAACACAGTTACCAATGGACGCTCTTGTCCGAGTCTGCCCCGGCACCCCGCCCAGCCTTGGTAATCATTACTCTGCTTTCTGAATTCGTGAATGTGAGAAATCCTCGTGTAAGTGGACTCACAAATATCTGTTGCTTGTGACACCTGACTTCTTTTAATGGTGTCATTCCTGGCAGGTTCACGCATACTGTGGCATATTTCACAACTGCCTCCCTTGTAAAGGGATCATTCATCTATTCATCTGTCAGTGACCGCTGGCTTGCCCCTACCCAATGGCTACTTTGAATAATACGGCTGTGAGCCTGGGAGTGTTTATATCTCTTCGTGTTCCTGCTTTCTAGTGACTCATGGGTAAGTAGATAACAAAGGGTTAGAGGGCATTGTAGAAAAACTTTACAGCATGAGAGACAGAAACCAACATGAAGAAAGGAAGGGCTTTTGAAAATTAAAAAAAGAATTACCATAAATAAAACACGCTAGGTGGGTCGAAAGTAAAAGCCTAGAACTCTTCAGGCAAATGGTGTAAAATGATAGACCAGGGCTAGAGGCGTAGGTAGCACAGCAGGAGACTGCTTGCCTAGTGTGCACAAAGCCCTGGGCTCACCCCCCTGCCCCCAGCACTACATAAACCAGGTGTGGCGCTGAAACTTCCAATCCCGGATCTTAGATGACAGAGATAGGAAGAGCAGAAGATCAAGGTCAGCCTGAGTTACGTCACTGAGTTTGAGGTCAGTCGGGGCTGCAGAGACACAGTCTTAAACAGTTAAGGATTGAGGTGGATGTTCCTAGTTAACAGGATTTCCCTAGAAAGAGAAAGAAGGCATTTAATTAAAGAAACAATAGAAGACGCGTCCTTAAATATGCGATCACCTCAATGCTTGTCCACAAAGATAGATAGGATAGCAGATCCTAGGGGAAACGGAGCAGTGAGCTCGCTCCCCATCAGGAAAGAGGGAAGCAACGCGCACAGACTCAGGAAAGAGAGAAGCAACGCACACAGACAATGCTTTTAGAATTCTAAGGGAAATAATAAACAAGCTAGAATTCTACACTGAAGCCAATCACCAATGCCCCAACCATGATGGAGGCAAACTGGGTCCCCTCTCCCAAGTCAACCCAGGGGATTGGCTCGGAGACATCTCAGGAGCAGAGGGCCTTGCATTCTGCCCTTGCTTTGGGCCCCGTGATTCATTCATCTAATCCACGATTTGTATTGCGTGTCTGCCGTGTGCCAGGCACTGTTCTTTTCTGGGCGCCGGTGACACAGAGGTGATAAAACAAAGTTCCTAGCTGGGTGTGGTAGCGCATGCCTGCAATCCCAGGGCACGGAAGAGAAAGGCAGGAGGATCAGGAGTTTAAGGCTACACAGGGAGTCTGAGCTCAACTGGAACGAAACAACAACAAAACAAATAACAACAAAAACACCCAGTTCTTACCATCATGGAGTTCTCATTTTAAAGGGGACAGATAATGAGCAAATGTATCATTAGGGAAATGAGCAGGGTCAGACCAGGAGGGTGGTGTGTTAGAGCAGAGGTAGGGACCCAGAGCAGTGACAGCATCAGGCTGGGTGATGGAGCTGCTCAGGCTCCAGAAGAGGGAAGGACAGTAGTTGTTGGGACTTCAGGACCAGACTTTGGCGCCCACTTTGCCTGGTACAAGTGTTCCCTGAGGAGTCCCCATTTCTTCTGCACCCTTTGCTAAGTGGATGCTTCCCAGAACTTCCCCTGCCCCCCGCAGGACTAAGCACCCAAGTGTTACACGGCTGGGACTATCAGGCCTCTTTCTTCTCTCTGTGGTGGGGAGTTAACGCGAGACACTGCAAGAGAGATGAGAATCCAGACAATGTCCTATAACAGTACTGTTCTGTAATATGAATGTTCATAAGCCAGCCAGGCAGGGAGAGCCCCGTCAACTTCATATATGGATGGAGAAACTGAGGCAGTGCCAGATAGAGAATGTGACAGGGCCACAGATCACAAAGGTTTCAGGGCACACTCTGACTTGGATCTGCTTCAGGGCTGGACACTGGGTTCCTCCTCTTGCTCCTCCTTCTCTTCCTCCGTCTCCTCCTCCTCCTCCTCCACCTCCTCCTCTTCCTTCTTCTTCTTTTAACTTTTCCACACAGGTAGAAATGGAGCAAATGATCTTTTCCTTTAGCATTTAATTACATGTAACTGTATTGGGGTTCACTTCAGCTGTCCTGTTCTCTCTATTCACAGTAACAGATGCCAGAAATATTAAAGTCAGTCTGCCTCAGATCAGAACACCTAGGGGAGGGGAGGAAGCAGAAGCTGAAGGCTTGAGTAAAGCTAATGTCCACATAGACATTTTGATGGAATCAAGCAATGACTGCACTCAGAGCACACTGCCTCAGCCTTTCCTTGCAAACAGGAACTTCCTTTTCTTGGCTGCCTTTAGGTCCCAGCTGTGTCCTAGGTGCAGAGGAATGTTTGTCTTGCTGGGCAGAGACCTGTGATGGTGCAAGACTGGAGGGGTGGCTCATGCCAGCTGGAGGAGTCAGCAGCGGGGGTGGGGTGGGGGGTGTTGCTGCTCCTGCTGAGCAAGGACGGGAGGGTGGCTCCCCGAAGCTTGTTCAAACACTGAGTCATGGCTTGCATGTAAAGTCAGGCGACTTCCTGACCTGACTTATAGTACTGCCCTGTCTATTAGCTTTGTGATTGCTCCTACCTTCAATTCCTAAGATTCCCAGAAGAGAGAAGCATGCCACTATCTTCAATTCACTTGACGTGGATCAGAAGGAGTGAAAATGGTGGATGTACACATGGACATTCAAAGGAATCAAACCTATAAGAGTAGAATCCGGGTTTTCTGTACAGGCTCATTTATTATAAAACCCTTTCAACTTCTTTATGGTTTTGGTGAAACACCGGAGGCAGCAGAGAAAGACTTCTGTTGCCTGGGATAACTTCAATGTCCCTGTGAGTGATTCATTAGATAACTCTCCGTCAAGCTTCCCGACTCTCCCTCCACCTGGGACTCTCGGTTCACCTACGTCTCCTCTTTGAACCCAGCTGCCTTGAAGTTACTAATTGTTTCCTTGAACTAAACTATTTTCATTCCTGCACGCCGCCCTCCTAGGTGCTTGAACTTCAGGAAAATGTGGAGAGCCAAAACTACTCCTTTGTTCTCTGCTCTCTCTAGCAGAGATGCCAAGAGGCACCAACCAACCACGCCCTTTCCAGCCTGCAGCACATTCCCTACCTGCACTATGAGGACCTGGGAACAGACAGGCTTTAAACAACTTGAGCAGCTCCTGCCTGCCAGGAACATCACCAGGAGCCGAGGTCAGCAGCCCAGCAGGCTGTGACCTATGAGATGCAGCTCTGCTGGAGACGGAGAGTCTCCATCACCTCAGCCTGTTTCCTGAAGTCCACTGTCCCATGACCCTAATCTTCCAAGATGCTTTTGTGCATTGCCATTTTGACAGGGCACGTATCTTTTAACAGTGTGGTTGTTGTTGTTGTTATTGTTATTGTTATTGTTATTATTATTATAGCATCTGCCTTCATGTACGCCTGCAGGCCAGAAGAGGGCACCAGATCTCATTATGGATGGTTGTGAGCCACTATGTGGTTGCTGGGAATTGAACTTCAGGACCTCTGGAAGGGCAGCTAGTGCTCTTAACTGCTGAGCTATCTCTCTAGCCCAACGGTGAGTTTTTTTAATGAAGCATTTAGATTGAATTTCACTCCCTCAGACTCAAGGATCAAGATTTTTGTTTTATTGTTGTAGTTTGAATAAGAAATGTCCCTATAAACATGTTTTGAACTCTTGGTCCCCAGCTTGTGGCACTATTTGTGGAAATTATATAGACTTTTGGGGGAAACAAGTTAGAGGAAGCAGGTCACTAAGGGGAAGGCTTTGAAAGCCCTCAGTCCTGTCCTCCTGACCCCCTCCCCGTCCCCATTCCTTGCTTCCTGCTGACTGAAGAGAACAGCTTTCCCCCATAACCCCTCTGCCTGCCTTGAAGTTCCACCAAGCAGCCATAGGCTAAACCCTCTGAGACCATGAACTAACATAAATCCTTCCTGACTGAGGAGCTGAGTGTAGGTAAATGCTAAAGTTCTTGCATAAACTATCTGAGGCTCTGGGTCCTACCTCTCACTCAG
Source organism: Grammomys surdaster (assembly GCF_004785775.1). NCBI lineage: Eukaryota > Metazoa > Chordata > Mammalia > Rodentia > Muridae > Grammomys > Grammomys surdaster. The sequence goes on along the minus strand of NW_021604712.1, from coordinate 9,861,623 downwards.
ATACATTGCTGATGGTGATGGGGGGGGGTGCTGAAGATGTGGCTCAGTGGAGGAGAACTAGCCTGGCAAGAGTTTGATCCATAACACCATAAACAACAACCGAAAAAACAGTTGAGTACCCACCAACAACCCCAGCAGGCTCCAGTCAACACTTCCAATCCAATGGACTCCAGTTAAAGTAAATGGGTCACAAAACAAATCCAAGTCATGAGCCTGGGGAGAGGCCAGTAGGGAGAAAAGAGGTTTACAGGGATGGGAGGGCGAGAGGTAAGTATATTCAAAGTACAGTATATACATATGAAGCTGTCAAACAGCAACATTAATCAATTGTTAAAAACACATTGTATTAATGGATTTTATTAGAATTCTAGAAATAAGCCTATCAATATACTGTAGAATTCTATTAGCTAACATTTCCCTTAAGACGTGCACTGATGTTGGTAAGTAAAATTGTTTTTGTTTGTTTGTTTTTGTTTTTTGAGACAGGGTTTCTCTGTGTAGCCCTGGCTGTCCTGGAACTCACTCTGTAGACCAGGCTGGCCTCGAACTCAGAAATCCGCCTGCCTCTGCCTCCCAAGTGCTGGGATTAAAGGCGTGCGCCACCACTGCCCGGCCAGTAAAATTGTTTTTTAGTGTCTCCCCCTACTCCTCTATTTTGGTAAAGTATCAGTCTTTAGTATTAATGTTACAGTCACTTAATTAGAAGATGCCAGAACGTTCCTTTCCCTTCTGAGATCTGGGAGGAAGCCTTGGGTTATCTGAGCTTTATGGACTGGGAACAGTTCTAGGAGTTGGGGGTGGGGACGGGGACAGGATGTCCAGGACACCATGTGTGGATGGAACAACCTTATCAAAAGCTCTTCTTCAGTGCTCTTGAGTAGCCGGGCCCAGACTTCCTGTCTCTGCTGATATGATTTGAGTTAGTTACATTTACAGTTATCATAGGAAGTTCCCTTTTCATCTATGTTTTCAAAAATCTTTGCAGTTATGAAAAGGATGCATTCTAATAGTTATTTCTGTTTTAATAGTTAGTTCTCCCATTGCATCTTCTTTTGATATATTTACATATCTGTCCTAGTTTTCTTCCCATTGCTATGACTAAAAAATCAACTTAATGGAGAAAAGACTTACTTGGCATTTACTTCCAGGTCATAGGTCACCATGGAGGACAGTCAGGGTGGAAACTCAAGCAGGAACTTGAAGCAGAAACCATGAAGAAATGGTAATTGTTGCCTCACTCAGATTTATACTTAGGTAGCTATCCTACACAACCTAGGTCTACCTGCCTAGGGGATGGTGCCACCCACAGCGGGCTGGGCCTGCCTGCATTTGTTAACAATGAAGACACTCCCCACAGACATAGCCACAGGCCAGTCTGATCTGCATCTCTGCTACCAGATGACTCTAGACAGTGTTAAGTTGAAAATTAAAGCTAACTAGGGCACTATCTTTCCCCAATTCATTTTAGTTAAGTGGGATCAATTTTTTTCTTTTTCTTGGACAAGTTCCTTGCTTTACTAACTCTTCTGTTTCTGTTCCATCATTATTATTTATTTTCAATTTGTTTCCATAGACATTCTTGCTATGAATCTTCCTAAACAGTATTTCAACCACATTCCATAGACTCCGATAGCAAATGGTATTATTATTAATTTTACTATTATTCTATATTTTATTTCTTTCTTTTTGATCCAAAAATTGTTTTGAGTTTACATATTTCTGGGATATAAAATACTTTACTTTGTGTGTGTCCCATCAAAACTCAATACACTAAAACCTTGAGTGTCAGTAGGACAAGGTGGAGGCAGGCTTGTAGCTCAGTGGTTTCAGCACTTGCCTAGCTGGGTGGAGGTCTCAATACTGGGACCAAGAAGAGCAACATTAACAACAGCATCAACAACAGCAAACACACACACCTACACACCCACACACAGTCTTTTAAAATTCACTATATGTGACAGTAAAGATTCCTAAAATTAGATTAGAATAAACCCCACAGAGCTGTATGAACCCCTGAGAACACAAAGGTGTCTCTTCAAAACCAAACACTCACTCCCTTGATTCTAGACTTTTTAGAGGTTAGAACTGTAATATGTATATTTTTACTATTTATAAAATACCCAGTTTATGGACTTTTTGTGCCAACAACACAACAGATGATGGCAAAGGTTCTTTAAACATGAATTATTTAACTACTTATTATTTTGAACCTCAAGGTAAATGGATTTTTTTGCTTTTTTAATTTTAGACAGTTTTTCTGCATAGCCCTGGCTGCCCTGGAACTCACTGTGTAGACCAGGCTGGCTTTGAACTCACAGAGTTCAAACTCTGTGAACTCACAGAGGCACCTGCCTCTGCCTCCTGAGTGTTGGGCTTACAGGCCTGTGCCACCACACCTCAGAAAGGGAATCTTAAAGGGAACTTTTCCCTAGTTCTCAAGATAATGTGAGTTGTGTGACTCTCAGATCTGTAGGTTGACGTGTCTGTCTCCTTTCCTCTATGAGCTCAGAAACAAGACTGACTATATGTTCGTCCTGGTTTCCTTAGGTAACTGCTGTGCTCTTGACAATACTTCTTTATTTTAGGCTTTAAAACAAATATGTAACATATCCACCCCCAGACGTTGCCATCTTGGCGGTGCTTAAGAGCACAGTTCAGAAACAATGCCCGTATCCGACACCTCTGTGCATCCACCCTTACCTTCCGTACTATTAACGTCTACTTATACACAAACATGCTCTTTTGTTTCTGTTTTACAAAATTATTTGCATGTTTATGCTGTTGGTCGTTGTTTGTTTGTTTTTTGAAACAAAGTCTCATCCTGTTCCCCACAACTGGCCTGTAACTTACTACATAGCCAAAGACAGCCTTGAACTCTGGACAACTCTCTTACCTTAACCTACACTAGAATCACAGTCATAAGTCCATGCCCTGCCCGGAAGTTATTTTGTTTATTTAGTACAACGACCAACTTAACATAAGATCAAATAATATAAGTAGGTCATGTGCACTTGAAATCAAGGTAGAGTTGTATTGTTGGGATTCAACACCCAGAACTTTCTGATTGCTTTGTTGATTATTTATTTAGAGCATATACAGCCTTACTAACTTTTTTCATTTGACCTATATAAATAGGAGTGAAGTACTGCAAACCTCCCAATATTTAAATTTAATTTACTTACTAGAGTGTATATATGTGTGTATGGGAAGGTATATGTATGTGGGTCTGTGGGAGATGTGTATATTTGTAGTCTGTGTGTATGTGTGGTATGGTATGCATGGTGTGCTGTGTATCTGTGTGCTGTGTGTGTGTAGGGTATGTATGTGTGTATAGAACATGTATGTGTGTATGTGTGTGATGTGTATATTTATAGAGTAGGTGAGAATGGTGTGTGGCTGGATGTGTGTATGTGAGAGAGAGAAAGAGAGAGGGAGAGAGAGATGTATGTGGTGTGTGGTGTGTGTGTCGGATTCATATGTGTGTGTGTGTGTGGTGTGTGTAGGATGTGTATATATGTGTGGAAGTGTGTGTGGTGTGTACGTACGATGTATATGTATGTGTGTGGTGTGGCGTGTGTGTAGGATGTGTATATGTGTGTGTGGTGTGGTATGTGTGTAGGATGTGTATATGTGTATGTAGTGTGGTGTGTGTGTATAGAATGTGTATATATGTGTGTGTATAGGATGTATGTACATATATATGTATGTGGTGTGTGTGTAGGATGTGTATATGGGGGGGATGTGGTGTGTGTGTAGAATGTGTTTATGTAGGATGTGTGTGTGTATGTGTGTTTGTGTATCTTCATGCAAATGTGGAGATCATAACTCATAAAGTCTGCTCTTGTTCTTTTTCCCACATGTATGTGGTTTCTGGGGATCGAACTCATATTGTGCAATCTGGAGGCGCTTTGCCCACTGAGCCAAGCTTCCCAGCCCTCAGTCGCCCAATTATCAGTGTGAACTGAAATCTCTTGTCTCCTGCAGTCTCCACTTCAGAAAAGCTGTGACTGGGTTATTTAGAGCAGACAGCGAATGCTGCACACCTCAACTACTTTTAAATGTGTCTGCACGGCACCACTTTTTTTTTAATTTAAAGGTTTGTTATTTACTCATGTGTATATATGCATGTATGTGTAAATAGTATGTCTGTGCATGTAAACATCCATGTAAAGGTGTCTCCAGAGGCCAGAGGAAAGAGGTGGATCCCCTCGAGCTGGAGTTACAGGCAACTGTGAGCTGCCTGTCATGGACGCTGGGAACTGAGCTTGGGTCTCTGCAAGAGCAGCAAACGCTATTAACCACTGAGCTACCCCCAGCTAATGCATGATCTTTACATTTTATTTTTGTTGTTGCTGGATGCTGGAGATTGAAGTCAAGGCCTTGCACACTGTAAACACGGCCTCCATCCCTCAGATTCCAGCTCTGAGAACCTTTGGTTGTCAGTAGTAATGCGAGCCTACTTACATTCACAAAATCATCTGTGTAACACAGGATGAAAATTCCTTTCTTGGCCCTTGGTTTTCTCTTTTGCCATTTCTCTGGGCACACAGAAAGTTTTTGTTGTTGTTGTAATATCTTCTTCTTCTTGAGACAGAGTATCACACAACCTTTGGCTTGGCTCTGTAAGGAATGGTAAATGACTCTGAACTCCTGACTTTTCTGTCTTCACCTCTTAAGTGCTAGGATTGTAGATGTGCTGCCACATCAGGTTTATATGGTGCTGGAGATCAGACCTAGGCCCTCCTGTATACTAAGCTACTAAGCACTGGACCAACACACACACACACACACACACACACACACACACACACACACACACA